>NC_056628.2:59193588-59493588 GCF_002870075.4 Lactuca sativa
GATCTATATAGCTTTTTCTTTCTCACTGTAACATATATGTCTTAAAAGGAGAGACCTAGCTAGATGGAGGACTAGATAAAATCGTATACTCACTGGGAGTCCGGGTGTAAACCTTGTAATTTTAGCTATATCAACACTAATTCGAAATAACATATTATATAATATGCATTCATGAGCATCTGTATCTATATATTCTCTTATCTGTTGGTGGGTGGCATATGACCCCAACTAGTTTCAGGTAATCTAAAGGTCATAAGTTAAAAATAAAATTAAATTAAATTGTACATATGTTTTATAAATTAAGGAAGTTATGAGACAGTTGGACGTCAGTGAAGTTGACCAACAGATTTGGACATTTAATATTGTCACGGTTGTAAATTTTGAAGATTTTAGTTACCATCAATTTCTCAACAAGAAACCAGATTCAAGTACAGAAAAGGAGTTGAAATATGCTATGTTTTCTATTAGACTATAAATATATGAAAAAATTAAATATTTTTTAATTATTTTTTGTATTTATCCTCTTGCTTATATACAATTATGATCTAATCCTACTTATATATTTCTACATGTAGATTCTATTAATTTTCTCTCATAATCTCCTCTCTTAATTTTGACATTTGTTAAACATTTGGCCTAACGATAAGGAGGAATTCTCGAATAAGAGGTAATGAGTTCAAGTCTCACTAGAAGACATAAATGGTGTTTAGTAGTAAATTAAGTGAATGTTAATTTGTCGTTTCAAAAAAGAAAGATAAATAGAAATAAAAAATAAAAGTATGAATGATTTCTTGTATTTATTTATGTAAAAACAACACATATATTTTTCCCTTATTTAAAAGGTTTTATCATTTACTTCGGGCTCACAATTTTTCTGTAAGAGGAATTATAGTTGACAATTACCAATTAGAAGTACAAGTACATGCTAGCTTTTATGGTGTCAAATCCTTTTTTTTTTTTGCTCTCCTCTAGCTGTCATCGACAGTATATTCCCCCTTATTTCTTGTCTCATTCGATATCAATGGGTCTCACCGTTGAAAAAGTTAACACAACAAAACCTTCTTCAATCATGCTTTCACCATAAGCAACATAAAATTGGCATCCTCATTCTCTTGGATCAAATCTACTACTACTGTGCCTCATGAGTGGAACTATTCCATATCGACACATGTGCTTATAATGTTCACGACCATATCGATCTAGAAAATCCTTGTCCTGCTAATATCGATGAAGCGACCTGGAAACAACTTGATGTCTCCGTCAAATAGTGGATCTACAACACGATATAAACGAATCTGTTGCGAACTATCATGAAACCATATGCTACCGCTCATAAAATTTGGAAACGTCTTCAAGAAATAATCAAGGATAACAAAACTATACAAGCCACTTATCTCAAATAGTAGTTCAATAAGACTCACCTTGCAGTATTCCTAATGTATATTATGCTCATCTCAAAACCTCTACGACAAACTCGCTAACGTTAGCAACTCTATGTCAAAAACCAAGATAGTACTCCAACTTGTTTCTGTCTTTACAAAAGGTGATTTGGATACTGTCTCCAACTTCACTCAACAACTTCAGAAGTTTCAAAAAAGCGCGTTCACAACTTTTTGTAGAAGATACGACACGCACAAAACAAGACATGCATGTTCATCATGCCTTGCAACATAACACACATACAAACAACAATGACTTGACATTGTATCCTCTTCACACTCCCAACCACATCATATGTGTGTATTCTTGTGGCAGAAGGTGCGGTGGGTGTACCTGTTGGATTAGTGTCTAAGTCTGTAACTATATTTGGTATGTACTTGACCCGGTTGTGCATGGTCCTTTTAGGTTGCATTCACCAAAGCAACTTGACAGGATGATTTATATATAGAGAGAGAGAGGTTATTATGGTTTATTAATATATTATATGAATAATATATTAAAGGAGAAATCATATAGTTTAATTAATATTAGTCAAGAATTAATTAAGAATTAATTTTTGTGGCTAAAAGAGATTAATTAAATAAAGGGGACTGGAACTGTCAATTGTGTGATAGTTGGTTTTGGGTTGTGAATCTTCATGGACATAAGGGGGATGAAATTAGGAGTAGAATCCCACTCTAATTTCGTCCAAGGAGGCCTTATTCCTGAAGGTTCTCAAGCTACTTAGGGCCTAAGTCATCCAATTAGGGTTTTGACTGGAACCCTAGCAGCTCAGCTATATAAGATACCCCAGGGCTTCAGTTTCGGCTACACCAAGAAATCCTAAGGTTACTATAACGGGAATTCAGCCTCTCTCCTTATCTCTTCTAGATCATCCTCTTGCTTGTGGTGTTTGTGAGCCATTAGAGGTGTTACACTTGTGACACTAAGCTTCTTGAAGATTGAAGATTCTTGTAACTATTGAAAGGTATCATCTAAACTTGTTTTGTTATAGATCTCAATTTCAATGTATGCTAGATTAGGATATTCAAGTCTTGTATGAATTACATGTACGATAGAGAAACCTAGATCCAAGCTTTAGGGTTTTTGCATGAGCACATAGGATTGTTCTTTTGTATAAAACCCATTAGTACCTCCTTTAGCCGTGAAAATCATTGTGGTCAAGGTCGGGATCATGACAGATCTACTTACGCGCCCAACATCTCACCAAAATAGTAATTTCAATACAAATAGGGATGTCAACGAGCGCAAAATGGACAAGGATTGCATCCCCCACCCCCAACCCGAAATTTCCCCATCCCCTGCCCATGCTCCCGCCCTTGAAATTTCCAGCCTCCCCATGTAACGGCCCAAAATTCAAAGTAAATTTTTTCATTTAAATATTAACAATCCATGTTAAATAATTAGGAATTCCCATTATAAGTTGTTTCCAAAATTCAATACATCAACATATTGTTCAAAAATATCATATTGTCCATAATAATAAGTGGAAAAACGTTGGAGAGTGCACGCTGCGCCATCAAGCCGAGCCCTTGCCCTTAGAGCTGGAAGTACCTATAATATCCAACAAAACTGTAAGCACACGCTTAGTAAGTTTCCCAAAACACACAAAACATATAACCACATAATGTCACACACACATACATATAAGGTTGTCATGGACTCCCTTCATGGTCTTCACTTAGAATGCCATGGGCTACCCCCATGGTCTTATATCCCCGAGCCATGTGATCCTCCCATGGTCTTACCAAGTGCCATGGGCTCCTCCCATGGTCTTCACATAACTCACACATAGATCAAATAGCTACCATTACATATTCCATGACTAAACATTTCATATCAATTAATGGGCCAACCTTGGTGCCTTCGACCCATGAGTGTAGTGAGAAGACCCACCTTAAATACTGAACGATAGCTGACTAGGTCCCAGATCCGAATATCAGCTCTACTCAACCCCTAAAAAGAAACAATTCCTTAAATACAACTCAAAATGCCCTAAACCCCATAAAAGTCAAACTTTGTCAAAGACTAAAGTCAAATGTCAAAGTCAACGGTTCGAGTTGACCCAACTCGTCGAGTTGTCCTTCAACTCGTCGAGTTTCTCCATTAACTACACAGATCGGGAAAACTCTCATCAACTCGCCGAGTTGATTATTCATCTCGCCGAGTTAGCCAGAAATCCAAAAACTTAATGCATTAAGTTGTTTTCCTTGAATCTAGGAACTTCAATTCTCATATCTCCTTCGAAATGATGTCTAGAAGAGTAAAGTTTCCAACTTTCCCTTAGGAATCATCCAAAGTGAGTCACACCCAAACCCTAGACTTATTAGAGTGAGGCTTGACCCATTAAGCCCTTAAACTCTCAAAACAAAGTCCCAATATGCAGATATGGTCTCCAAAGGCTGGAAAATCATCTAAAGTTTCCAACTTTACGTCCATGCATGCTAAAAGAAACCCTAGGGCTCAATATGGGTTTAATAAAGGACTTATTGCATAAATGGGACCTAAGACCTAGTAAAGTTTGCAACTTTAAGCCAAATGAGGCCATAAAATGGCTAGATTTAACATGACAATCCCTAGAACACTCAACTTCTTAGGTAACTCAACCATGAGCCCAAAATCAAGATAAAACCCCAAAACAATAGATCTAGACAATAACAAAGTAAGGTATAAACTTGATACCTCCAAATGATTGAAATGAGTGGGAGATTCTGTATCTAGGTCTTTCCTCCAAGTTATGCACCTTCAACTTCAAAGATCCTCCAAAAGTGTGCAAAGTATCAACACTTAAGGCCCTCTACAAACTCACACACTCACAAGGACGATGATAAATGCTATTAGGGTTTTCTGGACATAGGAGGCTAGTAAGGAGGCCAGCCAAGAAACTTTAAGGCCTTTAAATAGGGTGCAACACCCTAAAAATTAGGGTTTCCTTCCAGCCACCAACTCGCCAAGTTAAGGCACCTCAACTTGTCGAGTTGGTTCATTAATTCCCGCAGCCAAAGTCCACTCAACACACCAAGTTGAAGCTTTAAACTCGCAGAGTCCAACAGAAAAAATCAACAATTTAGGAGAATAACTTCATACAGGAACCAAGCGTTACACCCCCACCCCCGGCCCCGACCGCGAATTCTTGGATTACACCCTCCCCACCGCTCCGATTGATTTTAGGATATTTTTTATTGGGCTAAAAGAAGTTGTTTTTTGGGCTTAATGAAGCTATTTTTTGGGGTTAAAAGTAGTTATTTATAAGATAATTTTACATGTTAAAAGAAAAATGTTATCACATCTCAAAAACATTATATTATCAACTTCAAAACATAATTTTTTGTTGACTTTTGGAAGCTAAAGATCATTTCTATTATTTATTATATTTATGTCATTAATATATATATATATATATATATATATATATATATATATATAATAATAATAATAATAATAATAATGGGGCCCCATAAGGGGTTCCAGAAGGGACTGCCAACCCTCGTCCCACCACTGCTTTGAATCAACAAATCGACCTATTTGGGCCCAAACCCAATGTAACGCCCAAAGATTCGGGCTACTCAATTTAGAGACAATAAGCATCAATAAATAACTTTTGATAGAAGATTATATAGAATAAATAATCTCAACTAAGTTATAGTATATGTCACATGGATTCCATACATATAAAGAACACTGAAATCCGAGTTATAACGAAGAAGTTATGACATGTCGAAGTTTCACAACAAAACCAGCACGACGTTGTGTGATGTAAAAAGTGAGTTTGCGATAAAATAATTTTTAGCCTTAACAATCTAAACGAAAGTCGTAGTATACGTTAAACCAAGAGCGTGCATAAAAAGAACATCCAAATCTGACTTCATATAAGGAAGTTACGATTTTTCTAAAATTTAGTATATCAGTACACAACCCGGAAATGGAATTTTAGATCGGTCAAGTTTTAGCTGACACAACCTAAATGAGAATTGAAGATCTCATTAATAGGAGCTCAATGATATAAAGAAAGTCGAAAACGGATTTCGGATGAAAAAGTTATGAATTTTTAACGATTTTTAACTGTCTAAGTCTGTTAAAATATAACTTTAAAAATAAAGTCAAAATTAGCCGACGGAGTCTAAACGAAAGTTATAGATCCCATCAATACCTACATGTGTATATATAAAGAACATCAAAAACAGAGTTCGTATGCCAAAGTTACAGATTTTTAGAAGATAATTAGTTTTTGGAGTAACCAACAAACGACCCGAGGTGCGATCTGAGCCATTGCTTCCTCACCACGGCTTGGAACCAGATGACGACACCTGGCCACGAACGCTCAAGTTTTAGCAAAGGAACGCTCCGCATTTGAACCGAACTCATCCTAAAAATAGAGGCGCAAATCATCCTAAAAACTCATACCTTTCCCATTCTTTCTCTCTTAAACACCCCTCTTAGCCCCTCCCATTCCCTAGCACTTCCCAAGAGCTAGATGCAAGTCCCGGAGTGCCAGGAGGCTCAGAGAAGAAGGCCTTTCGGCTTGGAAGTTCTGCCCTTGCAGAGCCCGGTTCCTAGCCAAACCTCCTAGTAAGTGAGTTATGCTTACCCTACTTCAATTATAGATTATGTTTAAGTTCAAAACCGTTATAATGAACTTATAAATAATATATATATATATATATATATATATATATATATATATATATATATATATATATATATATTATCATAAAATATAATATACAAAGTGTTATTATAATATCTTTTAACTACTCGCAGTATGGGGAATCTGGTTTGAAGGCCTGCATAGGGTTGTTGGATTTCAGAAGTGCTATAATGCCAAAATGGTCATTCCATCCGGTGTTTCATGTGTAGCCCCTATCTGTAAATAGTGGTTGAAAAGTATTGTTTAACACTAATAAAACAGTATCGCTCGTAAGTAGTCGCAATAAATATTAGACTAAAATCTAGCGGTAATGATACTAGGTTTCGTCGAAGGAAAATAGAATTGTTAGAAGCAAAGCGCTGCCTGAGTTTGGAATCATCACTTTACCAAGTGAGTGCGTAGTTACTTTCTTCTTGCACATAGATATGAAGTATTTAATATAAATTACGTGCTATGTGTGCATATTATCTGTGTCCTTCTTCTGACTGACTTTCATTCACTTCAGGTTGTTCAACAAGCACAGTAAGTTCATTCATATTCTGTTGACGTAGACGCCTTGTCTCTTCCCTCTGACGATCCAACATCATTTGAATCATTGCTTGTACTCCTTCCATAGTGATTGGCTTGGGTGCAGCCGCTACTTCTGGTTCACGCTCAATCACAGGCTACTGATTAGCGTTAGCATTTTCATTAGCATTTCCAAATCCGCTTCGAGTTCCCACCATGTCGATCTATTCACCAAATCAGACGTTCGGTGTGCAGTGACGAGAATTTAGATAGGAAAGCTTTATTTACGATTGACGTATATCACTCTGAAAAGTTATATGCCAGTTTTAATATTGTAGTTAAATGTTTAGAAATCTGAGCACATAAAATTTTCAGATCTGGTCGGAAATAGACCATAGATCCGATCAAACGATAACATCATAAAGCATATAAGGCAGCATAAATCATTTAGCACATAAAAGCAATTTAGGCATCTTCCTTAAATAAGCTAGTGCTTGTGTCTATTCAGGTGTACTACCAAAAATATATTAGACACACTCAACTCACAATCATCGCTTAGCATTCTAAGTATAAGTCAAGAAATAAATCCTTATTCCTAGTTCGCTTAAACTAATGCTCTGATACCAACTGTGACATCCCCAAATTCATGTCATTTAAAAAAAATTTATTTATGTTTATTTAAAAAAATCAGAGTATCCATTTTAAAGAATAATATTGCCGAATTTTTTCCCAGAAAACAAGATAAATATATTATCAAAGCATTTCTAAATAAATGTATTTTGTTTATAATTGAACTTTAGGATGTCAGCGTCAATACAAAAACAAAAGCATGAACAGACCTTACATTCATTTACACTAGTGATCTACATCTCTTTTAATCTCTCAGTGTAATGTGGCTTCATATCGTCACCTGTGATACAAATAAACTGAATGGGTTAGGTTGGGAAACCTGGTGAGTACATAGGGTTTTGAACCCACAATAATAAAGTTATTATGTTTCATCATCAAACAATTAACTCAATTACCCATCCCCATTATCTTCTTTATTTCTTAAGGATATACTCTAAGAATCATCTATCATTCACTCATTCATTCCTAAGGATTCCCCTAAGGAATAGACACGAAGTCCATTATTGCCAATGGCACAACTGTCAAAGTTATCTATTAGGCACAACTTCCAATATTATCATTTAGGCGCAGCTGCCAGGGTTAGGAAATTCTTTATTAGGCACAACCGCCGATATTATCATTTAGGCGCAACTGCCAGGATTATGATGTTCTCTATTAGGCACAACTACCAATATTATCTTTTAGGCGCAGCTGCCAGGATGTTTAGAGTACATCGTAATTTAAAAACATCTACAGGTTGTGGCGCAGCTGCCAATATTCATCTATATCATCTTTCATCCCTTGTCATTCATCTACCCATGTTCTACCCAACATATTCGTAGATATAAAATACATGTCCAATTTAAATAATTTAAAACATGTATATATCGTTCATCCAACATAGATATCAGGAACACAAATAATATGCACACATAACACATAATTTATATTAAATACTTCATATCTATGTGTAAAATGAAAGTAACTACGCACTCACTTGTTAAAGTGATGATTCGAAATTCGGACAATGCTTCTCTTCTAACAATTGTCTTTTCCTTCGACGAAACCTAGTATTATTACCACTAGATTTTAGTCTAATATTTATAGCAACTATTTATGAGCGAAAATGTTTTATAAGTGTTAAAAAATACTTTTCAACCCCTATGTACAAACAGGAGCCAGATATGAAACACTGGAGGGCAGGACCATTTTGGCATTATAGCACTTCTGAAATCCAACTGCCTTATGCATCCCTTCATACTAGATTCCCCGTACCACGAATATTTAAAAGATATTATAATAACACTTTATATATTATATTTTATAATATATATATATATATATATATATATATATATATATATATATATATATATTGTTTATAAGTTCATAATAACGATAATAAACTTAAACATAAGCTATACTTAAAGTAGGGTAAGCATATGTCACTTACTAGGAGGTTTGGCTAGGAACGGGGATCTACGGGGGCAGAACTTCCGAGCCAAAAGCTCTTCTTCTCGGACCCTTCTCGCGCTCCAGGACTTGCTTCTAACACCTAGGAGGTGTTAAAGAAAAGCTTAGAAGGTTTGGGAGTAATTGGGATAAGAGAAGTGGAGAGGTGTGAAGAAAATAGGAGATTTGCACCTCTATTTATAGGCTGAGTTCGGTTTGAATGTAGTACATTCTAGTGATGAACGCAGGGTGTTCTTGGCCAGGTGTCACCATTTGGTGGCAGGTCGTGGTGAGGAAGCAGTGGCTCAGATCGCGCCACGTGTCGCCTCCTAGTTATTCCAAAAGCTAATTATCTTCTAACATCTGTAACATTTGCATACAAGCTCCGTTTTCTACTGTCTTTTTATCATTGAACTCCTATTAATAAGATCTTCAATTCTCATTTAGTTTGTGCCGGCTAAAAATCGATCGATCTAAAATTTGATTTCCGGGTTGTGCATTGTTAAGCTAAATCTTAGAAAAATCATAACTTCTTCATACGAAGTCAGATTTTGACATTCTTTTTATGCAAGTTTTTGGTTTAACGTTTATTACGAATTTCATTTAGATTGCTAAGGCTAAAATGTAATTCGTCAAAAATTCACTTTTTACGTTACGCGATGCCGTGCCGGTTTAGCCGTAAAACTTTGACGGTTCATAACTTATTCTTTATAACTTGAAATTCAACGTTCTTTATTTGTACGGAACCCTTGTTGCATATACTATAACTTGGTTAAGATTATTTTTTTCTAAATAATCTTCTATCAAAAATTCATTTTTGACGCTTATGGTCTCTAAATTGACAAGCCCGAATTTGCGGACGTTATAGATAATAATGAGGTTTTTTAGTTAAATGTATTTGTATTTATCCTACTCCTATAAGGAGTATTTGTTGTATACATATGATTATAAAATCAATACAAAACACACAATGTAATGTGTGGTTAATCTTATAACTCTTATATGGTATTAACCATTTATCCTCCCTCAATCTTTTCTTTATATAAACCCTAATCACATCCAATGTTGGCACCTCTCGATGGCTCCGTCTACATTGGATGATGGATCTTTCCTGATGAATACTCTCTTCCACATGATCCCAATTAAACTTTGTTCTACCAACTATCTCCTCTAGAAGAATCAAACGCTTCTACTTCTTTCTTATCATGAGTTAACTACTCATATTGATGGTACCCATGCTTCCCCTGAAACCCTACTGAAGAAGAAAAGAAAGTTCCCAATCTTGCCCTTTTTACGTGGAAATATCTTGACCAACGTGCAATAATTCTTTTCCACTCCTCTCTCATTGAGGAGGTTGCTTTTAAGGTTCTTAACCTCACCTCCACTCACTCCAAATCTGCTAATAACAACTCTTGTGTAGAGTATATTCACTCCCTTCGAGATTCCCTTAGGCAGATTTCCAAAGGTACCTCCTCTGTTTTTGAGTATAACATGAAGTTTAAAAGTATTTGTGACAAGGTAGCTGCAATGGGTCAACCTGTTGAAGATATGGAAAAAATTCAATGATTTCTCTATGGTTTAGGAGCCTCCTATGAAATGATTTCTATTTCCATTCACACTTCCAAGCCATATCCTTCTTTTTGAGATTTTCTTTCTCATGCTGAAAGTCATGAACTATTTTTACATTCTCTTCATGTTTCATCTACACAACCTGTGTCTTTTTTCTCTCAACAACCACATGCTAGCAACACCACCATACTAGAGGTGGTCAAAATAAAAAATTGACACGTGGTGGTGGTTATGGAGGCTTTAATGGTGGCATAGGACATGGTGGTCTCTATCCTCTCCACTATCAGTTATGTAGAACAAATGGACACTACGCATCATCGCATCCTACTCTACACTACACATATATTCGTCTAATGCTTCAGTTTCTGATGCAAATCTAGCTCAGTCCTTTCACTCACAATGTCTTGTGCACAAAGGACACTTGGATTGGTACGTCGATTCTAGTGCCACTTCATACATGAATTCTACATCAGATAACGTTTCTCACACGACTCCAAACATTGGTAATATGCATCTCACCTTTAGTAATGGTCAAAAGCTTCCTGTTTCTCATATTGGTCAATACATGCTCTCTAATAAATTGTTACTATGTGATGTCTTGGTTATTCCACATTTAGCAAAATAATCTATTATCCATTAGTAAACTTACCAGGGATTAACCGGTTGATGTCTTATTTTCTCAACCATTTTTTACCATATAGGACAGAGTAAGCAAAGAGGTGATAGCAAGAGACCTATTTGAAGATGGATTCTATGTTCTCAAGAATGGACTTATAGCTTTGAAAGAAACTTGCGGTGTTTCAAAAAAAACTTCTTTTGAATTATGGCATGCTCGTTTAGGACACATTTCTTTTGATGTTATTTCTAGTTTACATAAGTTGGGTTTTTTATGTGTTACTTCTTTTCTTCCAAAACTGGTTAGTTTTAAACCTTTTCAATTTTATAAGGGACAACGTTTACCATTTGGATTAATCCCAAACGATCTTTGCATCCATTAGATTTATTTCATTGTGATTTGTGGGGCCCTATCCTTTTAGTATGGTGGATATCTTTACTATGTTATTTTTGTTTATGATTACTCACGTTTTTCATGGTTTATCCCTTAAAGACTAAATCCGACTTCTACCTAGTTCTAACTGCATTCATCAATTTAGCACAAACACAGTTTCCTAGAAAGATTAAAGTCTTTCTTCATCTATGTAGGGTTGTACCATGTACTTATAGTTGAAAATTATCAACGAGAAGAGCTAAAATAATTCAACCTTTATTCATTTATATCATTGTTGTAAAACTTGTTGAAACTATCACACCCCATGAAGAAAAATTAACACAGATTATAGTTTTCTCTATTAATTTATCATCTACTGTACACTAGACCCATAAATTAAATGATATGCGAACAATTGACTGATATGATAGAAGTTAGAAGCATTATATAGAAAGAACAGATAGAATGTGTGATATACGCCTACGGTGATTCTCTTTTCTTTAGTTGCTTTATCAACTTTACATTTAATTAGTGGCCTACTAAATATATTGGGTCTAACCGTCTGAATCCCTATGCGCAATATGAACAATAGTAAATTAAAAGATAGTAAATCGAATTGATAATGAATTAAAGTGAGTTAGTCACATGGTATGAGCCCCATCTTAATTATGATGGAGTTGATTTTAATTCCAACTAGGGAAAAGACCCATGCTTCACATGGATCAAGAGGTGTTTTGTTTTTTAGCATCAAGGTGGCACCAAGGGTTATAGGTCAAAACTTAGACGATAATCGAGAAAAAACATTCATATAAATCATACACTAAAAGGTCATTACATTTAAATCATAAATTAAAACACATCAATTACATAAATTTGTCATGGCCATTGGTGTTCCTTATAAAACTAATAGCCAGACATTAAAAAATAATCCAACTTAATCAACATCATCTACAAAGGCTCTTCCTAGATGACGATTTGCAAGGAGTCCATGACATCCAAGAAGCTACAATGTAAATTACAATTCCACCCATCAACAACACTTATGGCAAGAGTCAATTACATTTAACATAATGTCTAAAATGATAAGGTGATTAAACATGTCCAAGTAAATAAATAAAATTAAGCCAAATACATAGAAGTAATAAAATAAGTGAGAGAGAAAGAAAGAGGCCTCACCAGAAGCGGTATGAGGTGACGAAGTTCAAAAAGAAGAGGGTTTTAAAGAAGCAGCGGTCTGATGATCGGAGTCCTGAATAAACCATCCCAAGCAAAACCTTAATTCCACCTTTAGATTGAAACCGACTTTACAGTTTTATCTAGCAGTTGCAACCTAATACATTCATTAAATAATTCCCAATAAATGTAAAATGTTTATCATATTTTGTTATTAAGACACAGTATTTTGAAAAACCATCTCCGTTATGTAAATTAAAAATATGTCGCTATAATTTGGTAGATTCAATAGAAGAAACAAATGCATATAAACCTCAAATGCAAAAGTCATGGGGATGTATACAAGTTTAAACATGTAATCTGTTGTTGTACCATGTGCTAGATACCTATTAAAGACATGTATGTATGATTATTAAAATGGAAAATTACAACAAAAAGAAATATTCTTTTTCGTATTTTGAAAGAATAAGAAGAGGCAAAATGGAATACTAAACTAATGCAGACACAATTAGAAATTCGAGGAAAAAATTAAATCTGTTACCTAATTGAAATAAAAATATGTCTATGAATGATTATGAGGTGGGCCAGTTGTATGTGACTCACATCTTATTATATCTGTCTTTTCATTATTTTAGTTCCTAAGTTGTTTTAACTTAATTAGTTATTAACACGTGTTTCTGCAAACGAACTGTTTATTCTTAAATAACATTAATAATTCCAAAAAGAGAAGGCAACATAATGATTATTCGTTTCGATGATCAAATTTGTAATTATGTTAGAGGCAACCGCCAAATGCCAATTGATCATGAAAATGTTATTCATGGAGCTTGAACAAATATATAAAAGTTATTATATTTGAAACACATTTATGATGTAACAAATTTTTGAATAAACCATATAACTTTGACTTATCTCATTCAACCATTTTACCTCCTACAATTAGTTTTTCTTATAAGCTGGTCAAAAATGACAAAAAAAAATTTATATGACTTATCCAAAATCACCTCTATTGTTCAACATCTAGTCATGATAATAGAAATACAATAAATTAACATTAATGAGAATTGAAAAGCAATTAAAACTATAACTTGTTAAAAGATGGAAACTTACTGAATTCTTTCTTGATTCTCAATTTATGAAGATCATCTAAGTAAAAGACTTCATCAAGAAGCAAAGAAGCAATGAACAACCTGTAATGCATGTAAAACACCATAGTTAACCATTTGTTGCAACAAATTCAAACTTGTGTCATAATTAGAAGCAACATAATAGTGTGTTGGAAATTATTGTGGTGGTTTCTAATATTACCCCTACGTCCATCCTAATGACAAAAAAAGGACACTGAAACTCAAAAATAACTTTACAGCTTAAAGACATATCTGGAAGAAGTTCGGAGGAGACTTTATAGAGTAACTTAATACGGTCAAATCCAAAGACCTCTGCTATCACTTTCTTTTCCATACCAATATCATTTCCAAGGTTTCCAAGGAGGTTAATCAAATGAAACAAATTGTCTATAACAGCCATTAATAGTGACACTTTTCAGTCTTAAAGCCAAAATGTTTTACTGTTAACTTCATGCAAACATTTTTAATAGGTTCACTTTAATATATGTAACTGTTGCAGAACCATTATGACCATCAAATATCTGGAAACTTATACTTAAAAGGAAGCAATACCTCAGAAATCAAATTTAACTGTAATTATAATGAAACTCATTACCCTTTTTCGAAGTTAAAAATGCATAACCCAAATAATAAATAAACCAAATAACTGTCAATTGAAGAGACAGTATTGAGAACGTAAACAACTTCTAAAAAACCCCACAATAATTTCTATTGTGCAAGAGTAAATCGAAAGAAAATTTGAGTTTTTTTAAGATTTATAATCATCCACTCCAAAATCAATTACAAACCACAAAGCACATACCCAAATAAAAAATGAATGGCGACAACATTGTGAAGTTGGAGGTAGTAAACCCAGAGAAACAACATAGTTAGTTAGTTTGGGATGTTGATGAAGAAACAGCGAAGAGCAGGCGATCCATTCCAAAATCAATTACAAACCACAAAACACATACCCAAATCAATAATAAAGGATGGAACAACCCTAAGAAACGGAGATGGCGGTGGTGCAGGCAGTCAATGGTCACGTCGTATTGAGGTAGAGGGAGAGGCGGTGGTAGCCATTTGATTCAAAGAAGAAGTGGTGGGAGACGGTGTCGGAACAGCAATAGAGGTGGGAATGAAATTAAAAGAGATGCTAGAGCGGGTGGAGCGGAGTAAGGAGGCAGTAGAAGATGAGAGTGTCAATAACGGAAATTGGTGAGTAGAGATGAGTAGACAGCAGAAGTAGATCAAAAAAGCACGTATACGGTGGCTACGTTGATTACACCACGTGGACAGCACTCTCTCTAATAAAGATCATAAATTATGAAAGAAACAATTATGGATGAACAGGAAGAAGACAAAAAAAAAGTTTAAAAAAATCAACCTAGTTACTGTTCCTAAGGGAACATGAAATTTATATAATATATAATATATAATATATAATATATAATGAGGACATGAGAAGAAGTGAAAGACTCTTAAGTTAGGTATCATAATATAAAAGCATTTGACCATTACTCAACATAAATTAAAATTATGCTTTTTAGACAAGATTACATAACTTGTCCTTTTGCTTTATAAAACTTCATTTTTTTCATTCTCAAACATTTTTATTGACATGGATGGTCCTTATAGTTTCAAAATATTACATGGCTGCTCCTTTATTCATCTAAAATAACAGTTCTACTCTTTTTAATTTATTTATATTTTTTAATTACAAATTCTCTAAATGATAAATTATAAGGACCCCATCACACCTACCTTCCCCCTCCCCTTTCACCTCCTATCTTATCCCTTTCTCTCTTTTGTCACCGTCCACCCCCTCCCTAAAGTGAAAAACAAGAAATGAATCAAGTTATACTGCATAAACTTGCAAGCCTTTTATTGAAGTAAAAAGTAACTCAAAAAACTCCAATGTATGAATGTTTATAGAATCAAGTTCTACTATTTTTAATTTCTTTATCTTTTTTAATTACAAAGTCTCTAAATGATAAATTATAAGGACCCCATCACCCCTACCTTCCCCTCCCCTCTCATATCCTATCTTATCCCTTTATCTCTTTTGTCACCGTCCACCCCCTCCATAAAGTGAAAAACAAGAAACAAATCAAGTTATACTACATAAACTTGCAAGCCTTTTATTAAAGTAAAAAGTAACTCAAAAAACTACAATGTATGAATGTCTATAGATCGCTACGTATCATTTGTATACTATGCTAAACACATTAGTATATAACTAGGAAACTAAATTGTAAACATCTAAAATTTCCTTGTTTGCTTTACTTATTACTCAAGGAAATTACAAAGACTTGGACACCACTCCAAGATAACTAAAATTAGAACCCAATCCACACTTGTAAGCCATAATCGGTTCTTAGATAATTCCCAACAATCATCCCCTGAATTTCTGAGTCGAAGGTAATTCTTGCACGCCAAGTAACATTTCCATTTCCGCGAACATTATTCGAGCTAAGGCCTTTGTAAGTGATCTACTCATTTCTTGTCTCTCAAAATATGTTCAACTATCACTTGCTCATTTTCCAACGCTCTCGAATGAAGTGGAATCGATTGTGGATGTGTTTGGTTCTTCCTATAAAGAAGGTTCTTTGACAATCAGTTGTTGATTTGTTGTCTATGTGAATCAACACCTTCTGCTTGTTCATTCCTGTCAGCTCAACTAAGAACTCCCTTAACCAAACGGGCTGACATGCAAATGTAGAAGTTGCCATGAGCTCAACTTCACATGAGGACAAAGCTATTGTATCTTGCTTCTAGGAGCAACAAGTGATAGGTGAGTCACCAAGGTAGAAAACATGTCATGTTTTACTTCTACCATCATTGACATCAACATTATGATTACTATCACTGTAGCCTAGCAAGCTCAAGTTTTTACTTCATTTGTATATTATTCCATAAGATGTTGTACGATGCAAGTAACGAAGATTATGTTTAATAGTGCGTGTATGAGATTATCTTGGACTTTGCATATAACAGCTAACTACTGAAACCAAACATGCTAAATTTGGATGTGTATGCAAGAGATATCATAAGCAACCCAATAGTTTTCAATATTGGGTAGCTTCAACTTCAGGTTTATCTTCAGCTTTTGACAATTTTAGTCCCGGATCCATCGTACATTGAGTTACATTATACTATTGCATGCTTTCCTCTTTTAGAATCTTCATAACACAACTCTCTTGTTTCACCTTTACAAAACCATTTTCTTGTAGTAATTCAATTCCCAAGTAGCAAGTTAGTTCACCAAGGACCAACATTTCAAATTGCAACACCATTAGTTACTTGAATTGGTTTATGAACATTAGACTTGATGACGTCATGAATAAATCGTCTACATAAACTGCAACAATTATAAATTATCCGTTTGAAACCTTTCTATAAACAACATTTTCTTGCATGCATCGCTGAGAACCTATATTTTTCAATGTATTATTAAGTTTCAAATTCCATGCTCTTGGAGACTGTCGAAGACCGTATAAAGCTTTTGCCAATTTGTAGACTTTTTTTTCTTCACCTTTTTCTTCATGAAACCTTCCATTTGGCAAACATACACTTCTTATTTTAAATCACCATATAAAAATGTCATTTTTACGTCCAAGTGGTGAACCTTCCATCCGTTCCCGGCTGCAAGAGAAATCAACAGTCTTATTGACTTGAGACGAGCTGCGGACGTGAATACTTCATCAAAATCAATACTTTGTTCTTGTACATAGCCTTTAGCCACTAGATGCGCTTTGTATCCTATAATTAATCCACTTGTATTTCTTTTAATTTCTTACAACTATCTTAAGCCAATGGGTTTGGCATCTTTTGGAGGGAGGACTACTTTGCATGTGTTGTTCTTCTTGATGGAGTCAATTTCGGCCTTCATTGCATCGAGCCAATTCTTGTTTAATTTGGCTTCATTAAAACTCTTTGATTCTTCATCAAATGTCAACATTAAATGATCCACATTTAGCTCGTAGTCATTTAATCTTCTTGGCAACATTGAAGTGCGAGTAGAGTGGGGTGGGACATAACTTACATCATTATTATGATTATCAGCGGGTTTCAATGGGATGTTGTCATCGTGAGAGGTGTTATCGCTTTGGTTGGTTTGGTCAAACTCAGTGAGATGTTTAGTTTCTATTGCCATTGGGCTCGAACCACCATTATATTGGGTTGCTTGATCATTACACCACAAAACCATAAATGTACCCGGTCCATTTCCAACTTGATTTTCAGGAGTATTACTTCATTTCCATGTCTTATTTTCATCACAAATTTCATAGGAACTTATAATAATTTTATTTTCACGTGGGTTATATAGCCGAAATCCTCCCGAATTGGGTTCCTTTCCAAAATATACCAACGTTCGGGACCTATCATCAAGCTTCTTTAAATGTTTTGAGACTACTCTCTCATATGCAACACAACCAAATACTTTCAAGTCTTAAAGGTTTGGGTTTTCACCATAAAAATTATCGAATGGTGTAACACCTATCAATGCTCGAGTAGGTGTATGATCTATGATGAACATTGCATGATGTACCGCTTCACCCCAAAAAAGGTTTGGAATATCTTTCGCTTTCATAGGCATTGTGTCATCACGAGTAGAGTCCGATTTCTTTGTTGGACTATACTATTTTGTTGAGGTGCGTAGGGAGCCGTCAACATACGTGTTATTCCTTGTTCACCACAAAAATGGTTCAACTCATGCGATGTGAATACTCCACCTCTATTCATGTAACATCACAAAAATACTGAGTAAAAATTTTCGTTTAAATAAGGTAAACCATTCATTCATTATCCCAAAATTGGATTAGATTAATGGTCTCAAAACATCAAAGTAAGATCATAAAAAATAATTACGGAATAAAATCTTCAAGGGATGCAATGTGATCAAGTCGGCTCTTCTTTTGAAACCAGATGTACCTGAAACCATAAACATGCAACCACGAGGACAAAGCTTATTGAGTTCCCCACAGTACCAAATACCAAACACACATAATAGCTCAAAACTAAGCTAAGTCTATTTCACCCCCTTCGGTATCTTTCAACCGGTAGTGGGTATATTTCACCCCTTCAGTATCTTTCAACCGATACTGGGTCTATTTTACCCCATTCAATATCTTTCAGCCGGTACTAGGTCTCACCCATTTCAGTATCTTTCAACTGGTACATGGTCTATTTCACCCCTGACAACTAGACATACATTCATATAAGTAAGATTCGAAAATCCAACAAACACATATAGGCATATCAACAATTGTCACAAAGACAACTATCATCCTACAAACATAATCCAATAGGCCGACTTTGGTGCCTTCAACCCAAGAGTATAGTGAAGAGACTCGCCTCTCAGACGATAATCAACTGTTGCTGCTCTCACTGCCAACAATACAAGTTCTAATCTACACCTAGATAGTCGTACAAGGCAAACCATTAGTCTACCTTCCAAAGTTAAGGGTTGGCCAAAATTCAACTCAAGTCAAACTTAAAATCAAACGCAGTTGACCTCCACGTCATGGCCAACCTTGGTTGCACCGTGGCCCACGGTTCTAAACCCGAACCAGCCCCATGTCAAAGAAGTCAACAAGCCATTAGCAAATCCTCCATGTCGTCGCTTTCCTTGGCCACGCCGTGAGCATAATATGACAAAACAGTCCATTGGTCCCTACTCGCTATGCTATGGTGGCCAAGTTCCATGCCGTGGGGAATTTTCTGATTAGCTTAATCGAGTTAAGCTGCTTTTAACTCAAAACCAAATGTACAATGTATAGATTTTGACGATAGGTTAACACATCCATTGAACTTCAACTGGTAAAGCTTGAACCTTTCGCAGAACCTAAGCTATTGATGTTGAATGAAATGACCTAGGATTGAGAATGCATTGTATCTAATCCAATGACCCAATACATTACTAAACCAAAACCCATGTGGAACTAAAGTTTCCAAACTTTGAAGTTGATTTACCGATCAATAACTATGTGGCCTAGACTATAGATAACAATCTCTACAATGAGTTGACAAATCCCCCAACAACCGGTACTCAAACTAAGTGAACCAAACGCGTCTTGATCTATTCATCAACATCCCGAGAGGAACCACTGGCTACAATGAGCTCCTTGACCAACATCTTCCTACCATGAAGACAACTAATGTATTCCTGAGGACATACCTCCGATGGCAACTTACTATGCACACCTGACTTGACCAAATTTTGAATCAAAGTTTCGCATGTCCGAGCCGTAGGTTCCTATGACCCATTCTTCTAAAACCATAAAATCGAACAAATAGATGATCCTCAATCACCAAACCCATCCTCATCCTAAACAACTAGAAATGATAAACTGAAAAAATATCGAGACACATTGGAATGAATCATGGTGTCAAACCATATAATCTACCCTTTATTAGCTCCTTATAAACCCCGAAAGTTTTCGTTAATTCGAGTATTGATCATGTGCTTTTAGTAGTACAGGCCCAATACTACGTTCCACACTTATTCGTACATTCCTCAATAATCGTTGTAAGTCCTCTAAGTAACTACTCATGTCCACAACCGTCCGATCCAATCACATATACCCACTCTCAAAATGGATATACACTACTAGACAGTTCACCAATTCCTCTAAGGCGCTTCCTAGGCTCTCATAGGATTTCCACCTCACCCTACCATCAACTACTGAAGAACCCCTACTCATATCAGCTAACTACTTCATGAATACAATTACATGCAACAACACTTAAATAATCTTTCGAATATAATACCCAACCGAACAATAGTTAGACTTAGAAGAGAGCTACGCAATAGAGCCAAATCAATCATTCTAGAATTATGTAACCCTTGCAACATGTAACTTAACATATTCATTTAATAGTATCACACATCAATATGGGTCCCATAAAGGGAGGTAACATTCTATAGACCACTAAACATAAAAGGGCATCCTCCAACTAACTAGCTTCTACGATGCTAGGAACTTCTACCAACATTGCTAATATTCCTAAATTCTCCTTCTAGAATCTCTCTTTCGAATATGCTCACACAGGAACATTCTAACATTCTTCCTAGGCATGCGTAGGGTTCCCTTCACACCACTCTCCACCTTCAGCTTTAGAAGAGACTCCATCTAATACATTCTAACTACTTCACGAATACAATTACATACAAGAAACACTAGAAAATTCCTCGACCGCAAGGTCTCACACTACAACGGTTGGACTCAGACAAGAGCTACGCAATAGAGTTATACCTAAGCTTCTAAAATTATCTAATCCCCACAACATGTAACCTGAAATACTCGCTTAGAAGTTTGATAATATTATTGGAGGTCTCTAAAAGAACAGAGCAAGTAGCATTCGAGCATTGTGTAATCTAAACCAATGCCTCATTTAATCAGACCATTCTATCCAACAACCTGAAATCCATAATATCATGTAGTTCCAAAATCTCAATTAATAGGCATATAAACGCATCTCTCCTAGCATTCTATCATGCAAGTATTGAGCATATCCTTAGCACTAATCTAGTATGAAATTCTTACATACTCATACAAAAACAATAAGCATATTACATGTATGGGTATTTCTGAAAAAACTATATGAGCTCGGCTGATTGCACACATCACACCCCTTTTCTTAGAAATCCTTTTTAGAAAATCAGTTTTTAAAAGATTTTTAGAAATCCTCAGTTTAAGTTCAGACACACCCGAGAGTGTGCCCGGATCCCTCAAACCAAGGCTTTGATACCAACTTGTAACATCCCAAAAATACCGAGTAAAAATTTTCATTTAAATAAGTTAAACCATTCATTCATTATCCCAAAAGACAATTAGAGTAAAACTATTCTCAAAATATCAGAGTAAGATCATAAATAATCACTGCGGAATAAAATCTTCAGGGGATGCAGTGCGATCAAGCCGGCTCTTCCTTTTGAAACCAGATGTACCTGAAACCATAAACATGAAACTATAAGCACAAAGCTTAGTGAGTCCCGCAAAGTACCACATACTAAACACACACAACAACTCAAAACTAAACTAGGTCTATTTTACCCATTCAGTATCTTTCAACTGGTACTGGCACTATTTCACCCCCTTCGATATCTTTCAACTGGACTAACTCTATTTCACCCCCTTCAATATCTTTCAACTAGTATTGGGAATATTTCACCCCCTTCGGTATCTTTCAACCAGTATTGGGTCTATTTTATCCCCCTTCGGTATCTTTCAACCGATACTTGGTATATTTCACCCCTCACAACTAAGCATACAATCATATCAACAAGAGTCACAAAGACAAAAAAAACACATATATGTATATCAACAAGTGTCACGAAGACAACTATCATCCTACAAACATAATACAGTGGGTCGGCATTGGTGCCTTCGACCCACGAGTACAGTGAAGAGACTCACCTCTCAGACGATAATCAACGGTTAATGCTTTCACTGTCAACAATACAAGTGCTACTCCACACCTATATAGTTATACAAGGTAAACCCTTAGTCTACCTTCCAAAGCTAAGGATTAGCCAAAAGTCAACTCAAGTCAAAGTCAAAGTCAAACTCAGTTGACCTTCATGTTGTGGCCAACCTTGGTTGCGTCGTGGCCTACGGGTCTAATACCGATCCAACCCCAAGTTAAAGAAGTCAACAAGCCATTAGCAAATCCTCCATGCCATGGCGTTCCTTGGCCATGTCGTGGGCATAAGATTACAAAACGGTCGATTGGTCCCTACTCGCCACGTTGTGGCGGCCTAGTGTCATGCCGTAGGGAACAGTCTGATTATCTTAATCGAGTTAAGCTACTTTTAACTCAAAACCAAAGGCTCAAAAACCCATATCTAATCCTTCTCAACGCCTTAATGGATAAAGTTTCCAACTTTATCTATTAAGACACTTCAATAAGACAAGATCTCTAATGAAAGTTCTAATAAAGGCAAAATCATGACATGGGCTTAACCATTAAGAAGTTTTCCTCAAAGTACTTAGTCCAAAACTCTAGAGGAGTTTCTAATACTAGATATAGCATAAATTTGGATGCTTTATAGACATGCATGTCTAGATTCCATTTTTGGTCAAAATGAGCAAAAAAGGTGACCAAAACTCATTCAAAGCTAAGAATCCCAACAAAAGTCTAGATCTATAAGATATATTGCTCATGGGACTCAGGAGAGTCATAAAGTTGCAACCTTTATCACATCAATCCAACCAAACATCACTTATGGACAAAAATAAGCTAATAAAGCTAGATCTACAACCAAAGAATCATCAAGATGGAAACTTGAGGACTTGCAAATGGTCCAGAGAGTGATTCCAAGGATGGGGATAAATTGTTGCTTGATCTTTGGGCTAGCACCTTCTTCTTCTTCCTTCAAAATGTAACCAAACACCACAAAAAGCTCAATATCACACAAGGGTGGCTAAGGTTAAGGTTTTTGGTCTTAAGAGGGTGATGGAGGCTAAAAGATGACGAAACCCTAGCCATAATGTCCTTTATATAGGGCCTAAATCCTAGGGATTAGGGTGTCTCCAAAATCGTCTGCCACGTCGTGGTGGGTCGTTTAAATCCACGGTCAAGAAAAATAATGCCATGGTGAAGCCCCACCATGTCGTAGCCGCCCAAGAATAAGATTCTAAAAATTAAATGAATAGACGCATACCTGAAACGGGTTTTCCATCTGTATGAAATGTCGTGAACTCTTTACCGGTTCGCTTCTCAATTGAGGTCTTGAATTTTTTAATAATCTCGGATGCGTCACTTCTATTCTTTAAGAGAAAAAGACCAATATATCTAGAAAAATCATCAATAAGTACTAAAATATAAACGTTACCCGCTTGAGTGGGGACATCAACCAGTTCACAAATATATCCATGTATCATATCCAGGATATTTCTAGCTTTATACTTAGCTTTCTTTGGAAACAATTACTTCGTTTGCTTTCTAACCATGCAAGATTCACAAATTTGGTCTTGATGTTGGGTTGTCGGTACCCCTTTATCTAGCTTGTGCATCAAGTTTATCGCACCAAAATTGATGTGGCTAAGTCGTGTGTGCCATACCCAAGCTTCTTCAATGAATTTTTCTTAAGCAATGTGGTTTACCAACTTTTAACTTTATTTTGTAAAGTCGATTTTTCACTTCTTGGGACACTCATAAGCAATCTTCCGTATCCATCTCACATGTTTAAGAAATCAGCTCTCATCCAAATATCACAACCGATTATTTTAGATCGCTCGGGCTAATTACATTGTTATGAAGTGATGGGATGTAATAAATATCCTTCATTAGTTTTCGCTCACCGCTTTTTCCTTTGAACTAAATTGACCATTTTCCTTTAATGCTAACACATGACCCATCTCCAAATGTCACCCTACCGGTTATGTTCTTATTTAATTTAGAAAAATATGAGTAGTTGCTGGTCATGTGGTTGCTCGCACCATTGTCTAAGTACCAAATTTTGTCTTCATTGACATTTGCTTCAACGTTTTGAGAGATATATTTGTATTCATTCAAGAACACCATTTCTTGAACTGTATTCATCATAAAGAACGTCCCTTCTTCAAGATTCATATCTCCTTCGTGTGTCTTATTAAGATTTGCCTCATGATTTTGGTTTGATTCGGGCATCTAGAAGCGAAGTGTCCATATTTGTCACACCGGTAACATTAGATGTTTGAGAGATCTCTTTCTTCAAGATTCATATCTCCTTCGTGTGTCCATATTTGATTCGGGCCTCATGATTTTAGGTTTGGAGTCTCGCTTCCTTTACTAGATCGGCTCCAAGGTTGCGAGTTTTGATCGCATCCCACATTACCTTAGCTATTCTTAGATTTTCAATTTGAAGTATCAAGTCTTCTAGTATTGACTGGAACAATAGTCCTTTAACGATATTATTCTTCTTAGAGTTGCCTGAGCCTGGATCAAATACATCCCAAACCCCATGGATTCCAAGCAATACCTCCATTTTCATCCTTCAAATTGTGTAATTTGTAGACGTAAGGGTTGAACACTGAAAAGTTAGTGAGTTCGATTCCTTCATCGGTGGCTGTGATGGTTCTCCTCCTGTCATGACAGATTGATTTCTAATCCATCCTTAGCTACTGTTGATTGATCCAAATCCTCGATCCAGTTAAAATATTTCTATTGTTAATAGCTGATCCAATCAAATGAAATCCACCACACGAAAACAGGGAAGGAAAACTGATGGTTCACTGATTTGGATTAGACTCACTAAAATTTGCTTCACTAAAATATGTTATGAATTAGAAATCTATTTGAGGACTCCTTCTATCAAAAGTTGTCACCGTTTTTTTACACAAGTTTTTCACTTGCTGTCATGATTTCGCTTGCTACACAGGTTCTCCACACGAGATTTCTGAGTAGGTTTTCTGCTCGAGATCTCTTTCTGTCGCAGGTACACCACAACAATAAAAAAAATATAAATCTTATTGCTAAGACACAATTTTGTTTGCTCTATTACCAATTAAAGTGAAAAACAAGAAACGAATCAAGGTATACTACATAAACTCGCAAGCCTTTTATTGAAGTTAAAACTAACTCAAAGAACTCTAATGTGTGAACCTTTACAGATCCATATATATATATATATATATATATATATATATATATATATATATATATATATATATATATATATATATATATATATATATATATATATATATATAAGATTAAATGAGAACACCTAAAAGGTTGAGAACACGAGAACAATCAACATGAATATACTTCTTCTCTTCAATTGAAATTAAAGGCGTAAAAATTTATCATTTCTCAATAAATGAATAATGGAATCACACATGAATATACTTTATTCTCGCGTTCTTAACCTTTTTAATGTTCTCATTTGATATTACTCATATATATATATATATATATATATATATATATATATATATATATATATATATATATATATATATATATATATATATATATATATATATATATATATATATATATACTAACCTAAACCCATTAGTATATAACCAGGAAATTAACTTGTAAACATTTGAACTTTCCTTTGTTTACTTTCCTTATTGCTCAAGAAAATTACAAAGACTTTGACACCACAAAGATAACAAAAATACAAAAATAGGCTTGTAAGCCATAATTGGTTCTCAGATAATTCCCAACATTCCTCTCCCATCTCATATTTTATTTCTTCTTCTCTTTCTTTGTCACCCACCACCACCACTATTATCAACCATGAGGTTTTAGTGCTTACCCACCATAAGTTCTTTCAATGTAAAAACCTACCCAAATCACAAAGCAAAAACCACCATAAGTTTTGAAAAATTTAAATCACAAAGAAAAAACTGCCATCGATTAAGCAAAAACCTTCCCTGATGAATCACACTCCACATACAATAACAAACTAAAATACCTAGATGGGTTTTGGTGAAATCAAATTTTGGATAATTTTATCCATTCAGAAGAACAAACATGAATTTTAGGAGCATTTTCTCTCATCATATTGAGCTAATAGGTTGATGTTGAGCTTTCGTTGGAAAATAATATTCATTTAATTAGGATAACTAGCATCTAGTTTCTCAATTTTCAAAATTCTAAATCTAATTCTTCAACTCATAATCAATTGTTGATGGAATAAACATTAAAGTAGTTTACATTAGCAGAAAAATGGGGAGTAGAACCTGCAACCTAAAACACATAGGAAAAGATGGAAGGATTGTGAATTTGTATTCCAAAAGTAGTTTATTTGAAGGATGGAGGTAAAAAAAATAAATAAAGAATGGTGGTGGTAGTTCTTCATTGCCTTCGCGGAGGTTGTCGTAGTTGAAATAGCGGGCATTGTCGAAGGAATGAGACTATAAAGAGGGCGGTGGAGGGATCAAGGGGAGTGGATGGAGGTGAAAAGAGAGTGAAAGAGGGTGTCAATGTTGTTGAGTTTATCGTGAGTCCCGTTTTTTATTCCTTTTAATAATTAAATTAAGTAAGTAATAATAAAATAATCAGAAAAGCCTATTTCAGTTTCTTTTATGTTTCTTAGTAACCAACAATAATACAAACTAGAACCACATAAATCATTCTCATTAAGAAAATTAGTTAACGAGCATGCATGCAAATTAGAAAAAACATAAAGACCATTTATGCAAATTCTTTCTATGCACTAAAACAATCTCTCTCTCTCTCTCTCTCTCTCTCTCTCTCTCTCTCTCTCTATATATATATATATATATATATATATATATATATATATATATATATATATATGTGTGTGTGTGTGTGTGTGTGTGAGAGAGAGAGAGATTGTAGCTAAATGAAATGTAAGGTGCGGTTTATTTTTTCTGAGGCAAAATGTCTGCAGTCTGCGGACTACATCTGTAGACCTCTGTAGTAGAAGAGATGGACCAAACGTCTGCAATCTGAAAAAAAAAGATTGTTTGTTTTTTTTAACATCTGCGGGCTACTAAAATAAACTGAAATCTAAATAAATTAATTTTTTTAAACTTCAAAGTGATTTTTAATATTTTTATGACTTTGTTATAATTAACGAATCTAGATCAACTTTTATGTATTATTGTATAAAAATAAAACTAAAAATGGTATGAATTAACGTATAAATTTGATAAAAACCAACAACTTTGGTTGTAAAGTTATAACTAAACATTATAATTAGTGATAAAAGAATTTGATACGTAAATGGATGGAATTAAATTTCGATTTTTTCAATTAAATCCATTTAAAACGTACCATAAATATTTTTTTGAGAAATTGACGATATTATATTAAATAATGTTTTACAAAATTTGGCAAAAAAATATAAGAATATATTATGATTTTTTTCATATTTATATAAACAACTTCAACGACTATTATTTTAATAAATCTTTATTATAAATTTGTCAAAAATATCATATTTGTATCATCGAACGTTTATTTTTAAGCTTTGTAATTTTTTTTTCAAATTGTTTATCATTAATAAAGTTGGAAAAATATATAAATTAAAAAAAAAAAACTTGAAAAAAATAAAGATATATATATATATATATATATATATATATATATATATATATATATATATATATATATATATATATATATATATATATATATATATATATATATATATATATATATATGTTTTTTAGGCTAGAAGATTTCTGAAGATGTTAGAAGACTCTGGTCCACATATGCGCCAAGAAGAGTGCGCGCAGACATTTTTAGGTCTGCAATCTTCAAAAAAACAAACAGTCTGCGAAGGCTAATGTCTACGCGTGGTCTACACGGTGCAGACAGAAGAGGTCACACAGATCTGCAGACAAAAAACAAACACTACGTAAATGATCAAATAACCTTGGGGTGTTGTACTTGGATTCTGAATACCAGAACAAGAAATTGGCTCTAGTTCGAACATAATCAATAATTTGCTAGAGATATTGGTCTCATAAACAACGCTACAACGACTATTTCTTGAGAAATTGATATAAACTAAAATGTCTTTTAGAGTACTTTGTACTGGTGTAATAAATAAGTGGCCTTTGGCCCAATTCTACTTGTTCTGTCTATTCAACTCAAGTACGACGATAACGGGTGAAAGAGGCATTTAGCCCAAGCCCCGATGACATAAAAGATACAAAAATTTTATTCTTATGGTTTTAAAATAATTTCTGAAATGGTTCTTGTGATTTTATTTTTTTCATCCGTGGTACATTTCGACAAAAAAATGTCATGCCAGTCGTTCTTATTTATAACGTCCATTTGAGAGAATTATGAAATTATCGTTTGGTTGTAGAAAACTGTTTTCATTTTCTATGAAAATGTTTTCAGAAAATAGGGTTAAGTTTTCATTTTCAATTTTCAATGAAAACGCGTTTGGTTGGAACGGGTGGAGTTTTCATTTTCCATTTTAGAAATTTGAAAAACTTTGGAAAACTGTCAAAATCACTTTTCTAATTACATAGAATTTGGAAAACTGAAAATTTTCATTTTCTTGGAAAACTTTGGAAAACTGAACGAACGAAACGCGTTTTCAAAATTTCCGTTTTTCTCAGAAAATTTTCCTAGAAAACTGAAAAAATTTTCCACAACCAAACACACTCTAAGTGTGCGTTTGGTTGTGGAAAATTGTTTTCATTTTCTATGAAAATGTTTTCAGAAAATAGGGTTAAGTTTTCATTTTCAATTTTCAATGAAAAAACGTTTGGTTGGAACGGTGGAGTTTTCATTTTCCATCTTAGAAATTTGGAAAACTTTAGAAAACTGTAAAAATCACTTTTCTAATTTACATACAATTTGAAAAACTGAAAATTTTCATTATCTTAGAAAACTTTGGAAAACTGAACCAACCAAACGTGTTTTTAAAATTTCTGTTTTTCTTGGAAAATTTTCCTAAAAAACTAAAAAAATTTCTACAACCAAACGCACATTAAGTTCCTCATAAAGACTTTCGCAAAACGACCATTACAAAATTTTGAAAAAAAACTCTAAATTTATAATAGTTATTATATATCAATTAAAAAGGGTAAAAACTTAAACATAAAAATACAATATTTATATAAATAAAATAATAAAACTTATTAATTTTCACTAACATAAAAATATATTTTATTTAATATATAGATGATTTTAGTTATCTAAATTTATCTAAAATATTTAAACTACAATATATAATTAATTTTTTTATTTTATTTTTATCTAAACATTTTTGACGTATATAGATATCGTTTCATCTACATTTAAGTTTTTTTTAATGGGGTGGGCAGCTGCACATAATCCAATTTTTTTTATTATATATTTTTATTTAAAAATACAAAATTATAATAAAGATAAGGGCCATTTTTTTTTCTTATTCGTCTTGGGCCTTTAAGAATATTTCATTTTTAAGGACTGACCCTGATTTCATTTAATTCATTTTCTTTAAATGTACTTATATTACGAAACCAAAAAATAAAATATGACTTATCTTTATTTTATTTTTATGAAAATATGGCAACATATCATTACTATTATAATAACATATTTTTAAAATAATGTATCCTATTTTTTATAAAAATAAATATATTTATATAAAAAAATAAAGATAAATTTCTCAAATTAGTAAAAAATAAAAAGTAGATAAAATGATGTTTTTATATTTCAAATATTTTTAAATAATAAAATGAGAAATGAAATATTTACTTATGAGTTATAGTTTAAATTTTTTAGATAAAGTTTAGACAACAAAATTACTTTATATATTAGACAAAATTGCAAAAATGATCCATGTTGTATGCATTTTTTTGGGGTTTTAGTCCAAAATCCGATTTTTTTGGGATCGTGGTCTTTTTGAGCTAGTTTCATTGTGGATTTGGTCCCTCCGTACACTAAAATAACTTTAACACCCTTGGATATTTATTTTCTATTTCTAACTTCATTTTTTTAAAGTTTTAATAATTATTTTTTCATTTTAATAATTAAAAAAAATGAAAACGCTCTCTCTCTCTCTCACTCTCAACTTGTTCAACATCAGATTATCGATCGAGGAAGTCGATCTGGATCTCTGGACTTTTGTTTATGAATCAGGCACGAATTCTTTCTTTCCACAAAGATTGACAGCATATGTGATGTTTTGGTCGGTTTGCTTGACAATACAATTCATGACTTCGAATTCGAGGTTGGCGTGGTCGGATTTGGCAGGTAGATCGATGTTCCCCATCTTTTTCTAAGGTCTCCATTAGTTGGAAATTGGAGCAATAACAAGGTCTGATGGAACCACAAACAAGTAGGAGATGTAAATACCCCTAAATCAAATGTCATCGAATCCCTCTCAGGTCCCCATACCTTCGTCTTCACTAGAATTCGACACTAGTGTAACTAGGGTTTCATCGGCATACAATAATCTTTACACGCCACCATCATTGTCTCATACACTTTAATGATCGTTCTTCATCAGCCAGGCACCCATTTCAGCTCGAAAAAAAAGTCAAAAGGAAAAATCGAGGTCTTGGTTCTTGTGTGATTCGACTGATCGATCTACATCAGGCAACAAACACCATATCGATATGCCATCTGCAACATCTAATAACCCATCTGCAACTCTAAGAAAAAAAAAACATAAGGAAAAAAATAGAAGGGCACCACAAATACCCATTTCTCGTCATGTCCATCTTCTTGGTTGTGTGAAAGATCTGTGATAGTTTGATTTGGGTTTTTTTGGTTTAATTTCTTTTTTTTTGGAAACACTAACCTTATTTTAGATTTCTAAAAGATTTGTGATGAACATGATTCTTGATTGCTTGTTTGGTTTCAATTTAATTGTTTCTTGGAGATTGGAACCTAAAAGGGATCAAGGATTTCTTACTTGATTTTTAGTTTTCTTGTTTTGTGAAGAAGACGAGAGAGAGAGAGAGAGAGAGAGAGAGAGAGAGAGAGAGAGAGAGAGAGAGAGAGAGAGAGAGAGAGAGAGAGAGGGCCCACTTATTTTTTTATTTTTTAAATAAATAAATGAATATAAGATTTTAGAAAAATAAAAGGAAAATAGAAAATAAATACCCCAAGGTCATTACAGTCATTTCAATTTACCGAGGGACCAAATCCGCAATTAAACTAGCTCAAAAGGACCACGAACCAAAAAAAAGTCGGGGTTTGGACTAAAACCCCAAAAAAATGCATGCCACAGGGACAATTTTTGCATTTTTGTCTATATATTAAATAAAAGTAGTATTTTGCCAACAAGAGTTGTGGCGGCGCCAATACGTTTTGTAAATTGAATTTTAACGAACGTATTGATAAAGTTAAGTATTTTTGCATTTGTTGGTAGATAAATATATAAGATCGGTATCACTAACAAAATTGTTGATGGATGAGGCAAACACAAAATGTAAAGAAACTCGAATTTATACCGACAGGTATATAAAAATAAGAAAGTAAGATTAGTTTCCTAAGTTAACCAATGAAAGTTCAAATAATCAAAAAAAAACATATTATACATTACCCGACTCATACACGTAGGAAGTGACGAAGCATACATAAGAAGAAGCATGAAAACATAAAAATCAATTATGTCGAAACATAGACAAACTTAAATATATACCGATACATACATAAAAAATGCAAATAAGATTTTTTTTTTTTAAAACTAACAAACAAACATTCTAAATTTACGTCGAGATATGATTACCTTCAATTTATAACGATGCATACATAAAGTAAACATGTAACAAAATAGTTTTTTTTTAAGTTAACAAACGAAAATTATTGTAACACCCTCTCCCGAATCGTTTCCTAATTTGGGGTTGCAACCCGAAGGCCAGTTATCATAAGGCTTAGGGCATTTGAGAAAGAGATATTTAGACCCATTTAGATGTGGGTAAGATAGGATAGATGATCCGAAAGTTTGGTTTGTGATTTGGAGCCCAAGGGTATAACCGTAAAGTGGCAATCGGGCTTTTTATGAATTTTGGATTTTTGTTCGGAAAGTTTTAAGGCAAGGATGAGTTGATAAAGTGTAGAGCTTCTTGTTACATTTCTGAGGATATAAGGATCGTCGAAAACGGACTTAGAACGAAGATGTTATGGCTTTCGGAAGTTTGGGTGGTAAGGCTAGTACGCTGGGTGTACTAGGGTTAAGATTAGTACGTTGGGCGTACTCAGGAGTACGGCAGGTGTACTAGGCAGGATGGTCACAAAAGCATTATGGAGAACACATTGCGTACCAGAAGTACGTTGGGCGTACTCCAGTCAGACCCAAACCCTAATTTAGGGTCTTTAACCCTATTTAAGCTCCTTAACTCACCACCAAACCCTATTAGCTTCAGCCTCCATCCCCTTAAAGCCTAGAAATGAAACCCTAGGCTCCATTGGTGTGGTTCTTGAGTTTTTGGTGGTATTTCATGCATTTTGGTGCTTATGAAGAAGAAGGTGCTTCTTGAAGAAGTATCGGATTGCTTGAAGCTTTTGGATCCAGTCTTGGTGAACCTTGATCTACCTTCTCAAGGTATAAAGCTTCAAACTTGATGACTTTATTCATAGATCTTGTTATGGCATAGTTTCATAAGCTTCTGTCCCATAGTTTGGATCTTTGTGAGTATAGAGTACTCCAAAGCATATTAGTTGTCCTTTATAAGGTCTTGAAGTGTATTGAGTCAAAAAGTGCTTGCTTGATTGTTTACTTAGCACCATGCAAGAGTTAAGTGGTTTTGAGTGTTGTGAAAGAAAGGATTTTGGAGATTTAGCCCTCTTTTGCCTTGCAAAGGCTTAAGGGTTTTGACTTTATGGTTTAAGGCATCATTTAGGATCAAGAGAAGTGTTTGGATGCCTTTGACCTAACCTAGTAAGAGCTTAATGTGAATTTTTTGGCCTCTGATGAGTACGATGGGCGTACTCAGAAGTACGCTTAGCGTAATGCTAGATTCATGCATAGACAGCTTGTACATTACGCTTAGAGGGTGAGTACGTGTGGCGTACACTCTTGGTATGTGGGGCATACTCCCTAGAGTGTATATTTTGGGCCTTTTAGGGTTTGGGCCTTGTCGATCCATTGGACTTCTAACCTTGGGCCCCTGATGGTATGTGGACTTTCTTGGGATTAGGTCCATAATGATTTTTGGACTTAATTTGGGAGTTGGTCCTTATTGGGCATTGGATGCCATTTAGGAAGTTGGCTTTTGAACAAATGAATTAGGTCTTGGTTTTGGGCCAAGTATGAATATTGTTCGAGATTCAATTATTAATTGGATAATATTTGATGGTGCTAGCGCATGGGGATTTCCGGATCAACAGTTCGAGCATTTGTCTGAGATATTATGCCGTTTCAGGTGAGTTTTCCTCACTATACTTACGGGTCGAAGGCACCAAGGCCGGACCATTGGATTAGATATCATGTTATGTGATAGTATGTTTATTATACGGTGGTTATCTGTTAGATCGGTATCCTGGCATATAGGATGATGCTATGCTTAAGATCGGTAGATTTGCCTATTATCCACTTCTTGGATATATGTTTATTTGTGGTATATGTAGTTGTAGTGTGGGTGGGTTGAGATTGTACTGCTTTGTGTTGTCAATCAACAAACCCAATAATGTTTATACTCATATGTTGTTATGGTTTACCAGGCTTATATGTTATTGGATTGTGGTTAGATTCAGGTAGACCAGTGTAGACTGAAGGCCAGGAGACCCAGGGCGTCTCGGATAGACTGCATGCCTGAGGGGTGTACCAGTTAGGCCGAAGGCCCAGAGAACATTCCAGATAGGCTGAAGGTCCGACAAGGCGTACCAGTCATGTTGAAGGTTCTGTAAGCGTACCAAATAATCTTTAGGCTGGTGCGGCGTTCCAGTCAGGCTTAAGGCTCTGTATACATGTTGTTTGTTTTCTATAGGTATTTTGCGGTGGTACTTTGGAGGAACTCACTAAGTTTCATGCTTACAGTTTCAGTTTATTGTTTCAGGTGCTTCACAGGACCGTGGCAAGGCAAATGTACGACCGTACACGTCCTGATTTTTATGTTAATGATATTGGGAAACTATGATTTTAAATAGTGCTTTTGGAAAAATGGCTTTGTAAACACTTTTACTTGTAAATGGGTTGTTCTGAGAAGTTTAAATTGTTTGTGATTTTCGAGGCGTTATAGTTATTAAAGAAAAAGAAGATTATATATATTATGAGGAATAAACACAAAAGTTTAAAAAATAAAGAGGTGAAAGTGACAGGTTAAAAAGTAGATTTACAGAAAATATAATTTTACAAAGTATTTTAAAAAGTAAAAAAGAATGAAAAATATCATTTCTAAAAGTTATGGGGTGCCAACCGTCAGTGGAATTATTCACCGACGTTGGTTATTTATTAATACTTGGTTACTATATTTGCATGCCGACTAAAATTAGCAAGTTTTTTTTATATAAATATTATATTTTCTATGTTTTAGTTTGTTTAACCTTTTTATTTGATTGAGTATAATTAATATAAAAACTAAGAGACTTTTATAAAGTTTCCCAAATGGTCCTGATACAAAGCTTCACAAATTCTCAAAAATGATCATCATGCAAGGTTTTACAAAATTTCACAAATTGTTCTTCTGGCGAACTTGGGGTTATTTGGGTTTTTCTTTTTTTGTGCAGATCTGCGTAATCATTTCTATCTACGTCGTGCAGACATATCTGTTTTTTTTTGGAAGTGCACAGATCTAAAAACGTCTGCACGATGTCTTCTTGGCCAAACTATGGGTCAATGTCTTCAAAGATCTTCACAACTCATCTTAACCTAAAAAAACAAAAAAGATCTAAAAACATTTGCGCGATGTCTTCTTGGCCCAACTATGGGTCAATGTCTTCATAGGTCTTCACAACTCATTTTAACTTAAACAAAAAAAAACAGACACATCTTTTTTTTTCTTTTCTCCGGCGTCTCCAATATCATTTGATCATATTGCTCCCTCCATTGTTTTTTTAGAAGTTAGCAAATCTAAAAACGTATGTGCGATGTCTTATTGGTCCAATCATGGGTCAATGCCTTCAAAGGTCTTCACAAATCATTTTAACCTTAAAAAAATAGACACATCCTTTTTTTTCTTTTCTCCGGCACCTCCAAAATCATTTGATCATATTGCTCCCTCGATCGCTGGTCCTTTTCAGCCTCATCTCCTCCTCTAGTCACCACCGTCCAAACCAGGCGCACCATCGGCTAACAGACGACCTCCGACTTGTCGGATATTCACTTGAAAATGCAAACAGGTTTGCACCTCTCATGTTCCTGATTTTTTTTATTGAAATCCTATCCTCACAATTGACTGCTCCCTCCATCGCCGATCTTCAACCTCATCTCTTCCTCTCATTGTCATCATCTAGAGCAGGCGCACCACCAACTCCGACAGACGACCTCCGACTTGCCAGATTTTTACTTGAAAACACAAACAAGATTTGCGCCTCTCTTATTTCTGATTTTTTTTTTGCTGAAATTGAAGGTTATTTTTGCTGAAAAACTCTCCATTTTACTAAAATTAGTTGTTTAATTTTGTTGGAACCTTCCTAAATGTAGCTTTTCTTGCATAATTTCTTGTTAAATGTTGCCGAAACATAATATTTCTTGATGTATCTTGCTAGAAATTTGAAATATTTACGTGTATGTGTGTTATTTTTTCTACTGAAATAATGATGTTTATGTGTTGTTTTGTGCTAAAAATGTCAAATAATGGTGTTTATATGTTTTTTTGCTGAAATGTAAAATAATGTTGTTTATATGCTTTTTTTTTTTTTTTTTTTTTGAAATGTGAAATCATGTTGTATATGTGTCGAAAATGTAAAATAATGATGAAGTGTTTATATGCATTTTTTTTGAAAATGTGAAATTGTTATTGTAAAACTAAATAGTTTATTATAAGACTAATTTTGTTGCATTAATTTTATTTCAATGTTGCACGACTATAATTACTAGAATTTTGGTGTTGAAAAACCATTTTAAGTTTGTAAAATGAGTTTATTTAAAATTCAGTTTATTTTAGCAGTTTGCAGACGTTAAAAAACAAATAGACTTCTTACTGTATAATGCAGACGTTTGGTCCACCTTTTCTGTTGCAAAGGCTTACAGATGTGTTCCGTAGACTGCAAACATTTTGTCTTCATAAAAAACAAACACATTAATGTCTCTCTGAAACGAGCATTATACACAAGGACTATTGGCGTAACAATTTTTGTCGAGAGACACCATTGATATAAAAAAAAGTTTCATAAGGACCGTTTGAGGGAAATTTTTAAAAGCACGATGACCATTCATGAAAGTTTGTCTAAAATATATCAATTGAACTATCACTAAAAGATATGTCAAATATAGAAATGACCAATGTATTGCTATATTTCAAATTTCAACACTATATCTCAACTGTGATGACAATCATAATAATAGATATGATGTTTGCTAATGTAGTAGACTACCTGGTATCTGAAGAGCAAACGACCTTCATCAAAGGGAGACAAATCCTAGATGGGCCCCTGATGTTATCAGATATCATTTCATGGTCAAAGAAGATGGAGAAACAATTGATGATATTTAAATCCGATTTTGAAAAAGTGTATGATTCGCTAAGTTGGGACTATTTAGATCGTGTCTTGAAGAAATTTGGCTTTGGTGAAGTGTGGAGGGGATAAATAAGAAGATGTCTTTTGTCTTTTTGAGCTTCAGTTTTAGTTAATGGGAGCCCAACTGGTGAATTTTCATTAGCTAGAGGCTTGTGACAAGGAGACCCATTTTCTCCTTTTCTTTTTATACTTACCATGGAAGGGTTACATAAGATGGTGCATGACGTGGTAGATAAGAGTTTAGTTTGTGGAATTAATGTTGGTTGGGAGCCTATCCCATTTCACATATGTTTTATGTCGATGATGTAGTTTTTGGGAATATATCTAAAGTTCTGGATGTCTTCTATAAGATGATCGGGCTTAGTATTAGTATGTAGAAATCAACGTTGTATGGTATTGGAGTCGGAAATGAAGATGTGAAATAGACGGCAGAACATGTAGGGTGTAATTTTGGTACATTTCCTCCTACATACTTGGGGTTGCCTATTGCTGCTAATATGACCATGATATCCAGCTAGGATATGGTGGTGGATAAATTTAAAAATAGAATGTCCAAATGGAAAGCAAATTCTCTTTCTTTTGGGGATCTTTTAACTCTCACTAATTCTATCTTGGGTACCATTTGTATTTATCATAAGTCTATTTTTAAAGTTCCTGTTGGAGTGATTACACAGTTAGAATCGTTAAGTACTTTTTTCTACGGGAGTGATGGTGTTGATCTCAAAATACCTTGGATCAAGTGGGATATGTTGCTTGCTAGCTTTGACAAAGGAGGTCTTAATGTTGCTAGTCTTAAAGCTTTCAATAGTGCTTTGCTTCAAAAATGAAGATGGCGTTTTGTGGCTGGTGGAAATGGTGGACGAAGGCATCTCATAAAATCCACTCATGGAGATAAGGGAGGGTTCGATACAGGTGGTACTAGACGTAGTTTTGTGGGAACTTGGTCCAAAATTATTGACTCCATTTATAATTTGCATGATATTAAGGTTATACCTCTTGGTACTTTGGAAAAGCATTTCACACCCCCAAACCGGAACGACGGAAACGTTCGGGGACGGATGACGTCGTGTTCAGTATACAACAATTGCATAATACTAATCAAAGTACAACCACCATTACATTAATAAAGTATAGTTTTACATTCGTGTTCAAATCAATGTATATTGACACCAAAATGTATAGCAAAAACTAAAAGACGTGTCTCTATGAAGCTCCGTCTTCTCAAAAACCTGTGGATACCTGTTTACTATTTTCCTAAGAATACAAGTAGTTTTGAAAAGAGTGTCAAAAATTAAGTTGGTGAGTTCATAAGCATGTTTATAAATGAAATCTGTCATTTGTTCCTTGAAAATGTAAGTATGTTCTCCCAGAAAATCATATATTTTCTGTTGTAAATGTGTTTGCTATCTTAATACCCTAAGACCAAAATGTGTAAATGTTATTGTACTCTGAAATAGTATGACATAGTTTTAGTTCACTTAAAACCATAAAATGTATGTTTTCTCTGTACTGGAATAGTATTCTGTATTTGTACTTGTATGAAAACTCTGTAAATGTAAGTGTCTGGGTTCACCAGCTATACTATAAAATATTGTATTGTAGTTTTGTTATTTAATAAAACTAATTAAAGTTGTTTACTTATTCATACACTAATCGTATTGTTCAATACCAAAATATGAGTTATCATAACCATGCTTGATGACCTCAGATGGCCTGAACACGACGTTCTTCAGGCGTCGCAATCGGTACGACATTTGTCACCCCAGGCCTACCGGCCTAACTGTAGCTAACAGTTTAGGTGAGGGATTGTCAGCCCCGTATAAATCTATACACAAGTGTCATGCTCTCCCTTCAGGAGACTTTGGTTATAATTTCAGGGCTTGTTTGTTACTTAGATAAGTACATGAAATGTGTCTCACAAATGCTATATTGACGGTTATGTGTAGAATAATGAAAAGTCCTTTTTGTGATAAATAACTATATGTATGTTCCATAAACTATATCTATTATAGTTTATATCTTTGTTTTATGTAATGTATTCTGTACTTGGCAATATAGTGCATATGATCCATAAACACCTATTATAGTTTATATGTTTTTTTTTCCATATGGTATCCCAACTATATTAAATGATATGCAAGTTCCATAAACTATATCTGTTATAGTTTATATGTATGTGTTCTACTGAAATGAAAACCTTTGTATTGTTAATGATTTGGCAAGTTTAAATCGTAAAATCCGTGATAAAGTTCTACCGTGAAATTTAACATTTATGTCCAGCTGGTACTAAAAATAGATTGCAAAAATAATATTTTTGGCTTAACAAGTTTTAAATGGTTTTGTATTTATATAAATATAATATTTATATAATTATGATTAAAAAGACAGTCGAATAAATAATTCCACACTAAGCCCACAACCAAACAAGAAACAAGAAATAGAGTAAAATTATCAATTCTAAGCCTGTTGAACCTAATTATATATATATATATATATATATATATATATATATATATATATATATATATATATATATGTTTTTAATAACGACACAGATTGACAAAATTTTGAAATCATTTAGATATTAACACAAAATTTCTTGTGTTACACTTGTAGTCCCCCTAAAATAGTGAAAAATCATGAAAACATAGGCGTATGAACTCACTTTGTGTGTGAGTTCTTGGTTGGTTACGATTCGGTTGCGATGATCCTCGGGTTAGAAACGTGATTATAGTCGTACCCTAATAATATGTATACACGATATCATATTTAAATTAACGAAGTAATAATTTAAATACTAAGTTAAAGTGTTAGATAACACTTAATATGTAAGAAGACTTACAAAAATTAATTCTTGGGAATTAATCTAAATGATTGTTCTTCCTGGGAAAACTTGAAGATGTAAAGTGTTCTTGAGGAAATTAAAAAGATTTGAAGGTTACTGTTTGAAGACTTGAAGAAATGGTTATGAGTTTTGAAAGAAAAGTGGGTAGTTTTCGTGACGATAATGTGAGAATGAGGTATGTTTTCGGTTGAAACATATATATGGGTGAAAAGTGACGTGACACAGGCATTGGAATATGTATTTTATCTCATTGAGAGGTGTGCCTAAGGATACGGTGGGAGATTTTGGTCTAACTTCCTACCGAGAACAAGGATTTTCGGCTAGATGGGTGGGGTCTCGCATGCTATTTTTGGTCCAAAGGTGGCCTTCCTCGCACGTTTTTGGTCTTTGACCGAAATCTGTTTTCGGCCTCGCATAATATCTCCAAAAGCTGATTTCGGTTCATTTAATCTTTGATTTGGTGTTTCCGGCCCAATTTGATTTTAAATTCTAAAAATCAAATACTCATACATAATAAAGTTATTTCCATTATTAAATCATATTTAAAACTTATAAATTTAACAATTTAACAAATTAACTTATATTAAGTAAGTTTGACTTTAATTGACTTTTGTTGACTTAAAATAACGGGTTGTTACATTATCCCCCCGTTAGAGGGAATTTCGTCCCGAAATTGTTTCTAAAGTGGTACTCATGAACTAGGGAAGAGGTGTGGGTAATTTTGTTTCATCTGTTCTTCCCGTTCCCAAGTGAATTCAGGTCTCCGCTTGACATTCTAGTGAACGTTCACTATTGGTATACGACTTTGTTTTGTTCACTTGATTTCCCTGTCCATGACTTCCACTGGTTCTTCAACGAAGTGTAGACTCTCGTTTAACTCAATTTCGTCGAGTGAGATTACAAGAGTCTCGTCAGAAAGACACTTCTTTAGATTAGATACGTGAAAAGTGGGATGTATGTCTGAGTTCATGTGGTAGATTGAATTTATATGCAACCGGACCGATTCTAGCAAGAATCTCGAATGGTCCGATGTACCTTGGATTTATTTTTCCACGTTTGCAAAACGTATCATTCCTTTCCAGGGTGAGACCTTTAATAGGACGCGGTCACCAACCTGAAATTCCAAGGGTTTTTGTCGTTTTTCTGCATAAATCTTTTGTCTGTCTTTAGAAGCTTTCAAACGTTCTCATATTTGGACGATTTTATCTATTGTTTCTCGAATGATCTCGAGACCGGTTAAAGTACTGTCAGGTACTTGATTCTTGTGACACCAGTCAAATTTTGGTCAAAAATTTATTGATCTATAATCATAATTGGGATGAACCAAGTGGTAGAGTTTGTAACAAGGTTTCCAAAAATATAAAGAACACTGAAATCCGATTTATAATGAAGAAGTTATGACCAATCGAAAATCCGCGATAAAACCGGCAAAACACTGTTCAGTGTAAAAAGCGAATTTTTGATAAAAGGCTTTTTAGCCTTAACAATCTAAATAAAAGTTGTAGATTATGTTAAACCGAGAACGTTCATAAAAAGAACGTCAAAATCTGACTTCGTATGAGGAAGTTATGATTTTCCGAAGTTTCAGTTTAGCAGTAGACAGCTAAAAATTCAAAATATAAATCGATCGATATTTAGCCGACGCAACTTAAACGAGAATCGAAGGTCTCGTCAAAAGTAGCAAAACGGTAAAAAGACAGACGAAAACGGATGTCGGATGAAGAAGTTATGAATTTTTAAAGGATTTTCCTGTCCCGGTCTGTTAAAAATAATAATATTAAAAATAAAATCAAAATTAGCCGACGAAGTCCAAACGAAAGTCGTAGAGTATAATTTTACCTACGCGTGCATATAAAGAACATCAAAAACGGAGTTCGTATGCAAAAGTTATGAATTTTAGAAGTTTTTGGCTCAAAAACCGAGAAAAATCGCATAGTCACTATTCTGCCACGTCACCCTCGCATGCGAGGCTGCCATGTGTCATCTTCGGGTTGGACCGCAAATCGCCGTGTCACCATCAGATTGGACCGCAGCTGCGGTCCAGTAAGAAGCTTACACCATCGCATGAGACACACCGCGGACCCTCGTGGCCTTCTCCGATTGGACCGAAGTTCGGACCACTCAGAAGCCTCCACGTCCGAAGCCTCGCCCCGTGTTCACTTCGTATGTCCGACGTGTGTGCTGCTGACTCCTCTCCCTCGCCACCTGTCTTCTTCGGACCGAACCCTCGCACCCCTATATAAAGGGTGCGAGCCTTCTCGCATTTGAAGAGTTTTCACCCCAAATTTCACCTTTTCACCCCCTCGACTTTCTCACGACCCCCGAAGGCCCCGGTATCACGTCTAAAGCCCGAAGCAAGCCCCGGAGCCCCGGAATTCTCGAAAATTCATCCTCTCTCCTGTCGAAACTCTGCCCGATTTAAGCTGGTTTTTCGTCAAACAAACTATTTTCCGGGAAACGGAACGCTCCCGAATTACCACCAATCAAGGTGAGTTCATACCCCTATAATTTACCTTTTTAATGGTTTTTAAATGCTTTTTAGGGGGGGAATACAAGTTTAACACAATATTAAATTGTGTTAATAACTGTATGTGATAATAATCACGCAAATAGTTTCCGTATGCTTTCAAGAATTACCAAATACATCCAAAATGACTTAAAGTCATGTTAAATCTTTAAAGTCATGTAAACTCCGTTAAATTCTTTGAAAAATGTTTTATAAACTATTTTAAATTATAAATGCCAAAAATCATGTTTATATATGTATAAATATATAAATAAGATTTGAAGGACTTAGGACTAATGAACTATCTTATTTCATTTTCCTTGTTTGGATGTGGAGTTAAGGTTGTTTTATTTGTCCGAACGTCGTTTCCTTCTTAATTATATATATTATACAAATGTCACCTGTTTTTGTATCACCATCTTTGGGCTGAGTAAATATGTTCATCCATGAGAAATCATGCTAATTAGATTAGAGCATATAAATTATAATTGGTATAATTTATGATTCAAAACTAAATATACAAGTATGATTCACGACTGTATACTTTCCAAGGACATTACCAACAATTCATTTATCTATACCAGGATATGTATAATGCCTTTAATATACGAATAACATATTAAAGAAGTAAAGATACATCATACCGGGTTTGCATTAACAAAGTTACGATACAGAGTACCATGGTTAGCAATCACGGGGTAATAATACATCATACCGGGTTTGCATTAACAAAGGTACGATACAAAGTACCAGGGTTAGCAATCACAGGGTAACAATACATCATACCGAGTTTGCATTAACAAAGGTACGATACAGAGTACCAGGGTTAGCAATCATAGGGTAATAATATATCATACCAGGTTTGCATTAACAAAGGTACGATACAGAGTACCAGGGTTAGCAATCACGGGGTAATAATACATCGTAAATCTCGTTGAAACCATAAATTTGTGAGACCCTTCACGGTGTACTTATCTAAGTACGACTTTAAGTCTTGACCTATTAACCAGAATCTCTTGTAGGGAGAGCGTGAATTTGTGTATAGATCTATATGGGATTGACAATCCCGCACCTCTACTGTTCGCTACAGTTTGGCCGGCAGGCCTAGGGTGTCAAATATCATTCCATTCCGATGCCTGAAGAACGTCGCCGCAGGCATATCAGTCATATTAGTATGGTTAATAGAGCTCACATGGATAAAACAATAAGTGAATTACTAAGTAATATACTTCTCTTAAAACAGTAAGAAAAGATAATTACATCCCGACCAAATATACCTTCTGTAGTTTTTACTTACAATAAAAGCTACGTATCATGAAATCAAGTATGGTAAATATACTTGTACTTCTGTTTTTGAACATTTAAAACCACAAGGCAGTATTATGGATAATATAATATTTTCCAGGATTAATACTAAGGTTTTTACCATATAACATATATAACTAAGAATACTTTTACAAATGAAACGGTTTATGGAATTAAACCACTCTTTCGAAAGAAACGGGTTATGAGATTTAACCACTTACACAAAGGAAACGGTTTATGGGATTAAACTACTTTTACAAATGGAACGGTTATGGGATTAAACCACTTTTACAAATGAAACAAGTTATGGAATTAGACCACTTATCAAATGGAACTTAGTCATTCAATCTCTTAAACTAGTATAACATAAAAGACCTTTAATGGTTAATTATGTAAGTCCTTAGTTATTACATCAGAGTATATATAAGTAATATCCGATTGAAAGTGAAATGTGTGACTTCCGCCTTACTTCCTATTCCTTGTTTGGTTGTGGGCTTAGGGCAGATACACCCATTTAACTGTCAATTCGATATTAGGTTACACATAATTAGTATAAACTAAGTAATTACAGAGGGAAACTATTGAGGTTATCAGTTTATCACCTCAGGAAATATAGGATTTTCTGGAGGAACCAGTGAACTTTTCCAAAGAACCTAGAGTATACTTAACAGAACTAAAATACTTATGAACTCACCAGCTTAAATGTTGATCTACTATTTTCAAATAACTTGTATTCTCAGGAATCCAGTAGACAGGTACACTCCCGAAGCTCTTGAGAAGACTACCTAGTACCGTACCGCGACTCTTGTCTTCTACTGTACCTACTTTGGTGTTTGAATATGTAATGTTTAAACACTTATGTAAAACTTATACTTATTAATGCAACGGTTGTTTGTACTTGGATTACTATATTGCATGTGTTGTGATACTTACATGAAGTCCTCCGCCCCGAACGTTTCCGCCGTTCTGGTTTGGGGGTGTGACAATTCTTGGCTAGTTGCGTATCACCCACTTCAGCCCAGCACAGAGGAGATCTGCACTTATGACCATAGAGAGCTTCAAATGGAGCAACTTTGATGCTAGTGTGATAGCTATTGTTGTACGAGAATTCGACGAGTGGTAAATGGGTATCCCAAGCTTTACCAAAATCTATCACACAAGCCCTTAACATGTCTTCCAGCGTTTGTATGGTTCTCTCGCTTTGCCCATCAGTCTGAGGATGGTACGTTGTACTCATGTCAAGATTTGTCCCCAAGGACTTTTTCAGTGATTGCCAAAACCGCGAGGTAAGTCTACTATCTCGGTCAGAGATAATGGTTATTGGCACACCATGCAATCGTACTATCTATTTAATGTACGTCCTTGTTAATTTCTCCATTTTTTCGGTCTCTTTTATTGGCCGGAAGTGTGCGGATTTGGTTAATATGTCGACGATCACCCAAATGGTGTCATGACCACCCGTCGTCATAGGTAACTTGGTTATGAAATTCATAGTTATCCGCTCCCACTTCTATTCGGGTATTTCTGGTTATTGCAGTAAACCCGAAGGCTTCTGATATTCTACCTTGACTTTGTCGCAAGTTAGACACTTGCCCACATAGGTAGCAATTTCAACTTTCATGTTCGGCCACCAATAGAGTTTCTTGAGGTCCAGATACATCTTCTCTGAACCTGGATGAACGGAGTATCGAGATTAATAGGCTTCGTTCATGACAACATCTATGTAGCCACCAAACTGCGGTGTCCAAATCCGATTCATGAGATAACGAACTCTGTCACCCTTGATTTCCAAGTTCTTTTCCATTCCTCTTAAGGCTTCACCCGTCACATTCTCGGGTTTCAAGGGTTACAGTTGAGCCTCTTTGATTTTGGTGGACAAGTGTGAATGGATAGTCATAAGTATTCTTTTCGACTAAGGGCATCTGCTACTACATTGGCTTTGCCGAGATGATAGTAAATATCGCATTCGTAATCATTGAGTAGTTTCACCCATCGTCGCTGTCTCATATTAAGTTCTTTCTGATCGAATATGTGTTGGAGGCTTTTGTGGTTCGTACAGACTGTGCATTTCATACCATAAAGGTAATGCCTCCAGATTTTTTGAGCAAAAACCATACATATGTTTTTTTTGTTTGGTAATTGTACCATTTCAAAAAGATAATTAATTAAAACTCATACATATGTTATTACTTTCCATCTCTCTCTCTCTCTCTCTCTCTCTATATATATATATATATATATATATATATATATATATATATATATATATATATATATATATTATAATAGTGGTCAAAACACTTCAATCAAAATTCATTTAAAATCTAATATTTCAAATGCTTTTTAATAATGATTGTAAAAATTTCAACATGTGTTAGTTAATTGATTGATTAATAAAAATGTTAATCTTTTGAAACTCCTAACTCTTTAACTTATATTATTTAATTTGTTAGTTAACTAAAATATTTTTCCTACATAAAGATAACATTTTTATGTTTGGTTAATCATATTTGTTTATGTAATTAGAAAACAAGATGTACATAAAATGACTACTTCAATTTTACATAGGAATCAATAGTAGAGAGGTATGTTGTCTTTAACCGGTGGTAGAAGATCTCCTTTTTAATTATTTATATTAATTCTTAGTAATATCTATTTTATATTCCTATTCACCTTAATTTTTTAGGTATAAATTAAGGAAGAGGATTCTCGACGTACCAACATAAAGTCAAATGTACGCCTTGCAAAATATGTAATTAAAATTAAATATCATATTTACTAATAGACTTATTTTAAAAGTCTTGATGACATTTATGTATAATGATATATTTTGTATGACTTCATTCTTAATTTCAGTGTTTAATATTTGAAAGTTCATATATGAAACCTTGGATGTTTTGGTGTAATACAGATAGTGTAATACAAAGTTTATTAGTTTAATATTGTTTATTAGTAGATCATTCAAAACAACTTATTTCTTATTTTATCCAAAAAATATTATCGGACATAAGAAAAATAGATTATATTAATGTTATACAAAAACTTATAATATATATTGGATATTATAAAAGTAAAGTAAAGTTTATAAGGTATGGACTATATTAGATAGTATCAAAATATAAGTTGATGGATTTTTATGTTATTTGATAATTTGGTTAATGCCCAAAACATGACTAAAAACGTAAATTTCAACATTTTTCTATTTTTTCCCATAATTATTTTAACCACTTAAATGTAGTTTTGCGCAACGCACGAGGTTACGCCTAATATACTTATAAAGGAAACATTTTTCCTTTCACCACATTCATTTGAAACTCCCATTCATTTTTCCTTTAACCACATTCATTTGAAACTCCTATGACTTTTCAATTTCTTTCTAATAATGATTATAAGTTTATTAATAAGGTTAATATAAAACCTAAAGTGTAATCATATATAAACTAAAATTTAATATTAAAAGAATATATTTTTTTCTACTTATAAAGTTATGTTTTTAACTTTTAACATATTATACTTAATTTATTAGGTCTAATATGTTGTTGTATGTAAACTATTATCATTTTAAAGCTACAACTTTTGAACAATTTGTATAAAATACTTAAATTGTTAATTTCAATATAACCTTACAGGATCAACTTAAATATAAATTTTAGTTCAACTTAAACAACATAAAGAATATTTTGTAAATAGTTAAAATTGATAAATTGTAGTGTCTTTCTAATAATGATTATAAGTTGGTTAATAAGGTTAAATAAGTATCAAACCTAAAGTGTAATCATAAATAAACTAAATTTCAATATTAAAATAATATTTTTACTTCTATTTATAAAGTTATGTCTTTAAATTTTAACATTTTATACTTAATTTATTAGATTTAATATGTTGTTCTATGTAAACCATTATCAATTTAAAGCTACAATTTTTGAACAGTTTGGATAAACAATTAAATTGTTAATTAAAATATAACATTACAGGGTCAATTTCAATATAAATTTCAGTTCCACTTAAAATACTCAAAGAATATTCTATGAATAGTTAAAAAGGATAAATTGTGGCATGCCACATCATTTGCCACGTCAGCTTTCTGTTCCAGCTTGGCATGTCACGTAAGCGATTACGGTATGAAAAGGTAAAAAGGGGTTAAAATGTAAGGTTTATCCGGTTTCTTGGGTTTTTTTTATTCAAAAAAAAAAATTAGGACTTAAATGTAACTTTTTCCAAAATAATGAGACTTTTCTAAAGATTTCCCTTAAAATTAAAAAAAAATTGTTTGATGTTTTAAATAATTACAATGATAGAAATTAAAATGTTAAGCAAATAAATTTTAAAAAATTAATTAACAATAACAATAACTATAAATAACATTAAACCATATGTTATATTTAATTTTATTCAGAGTAACCCGCGGGTAGAGGTCATTCAAAAGATTGGGATTATGCAGTTTTAATATATATATATATATATATATATATATATATATATATATATATATATATATATATATATATATATATATATATATATATTTATCATATAATTCAATACAATCAATATATTATATCAACTTAGTATACGAATTATTATATCAAATTTAACAACAACATTATTTTTATATTTAAAAAAACGTATATTTGTAAAGATTTCAACTAAATAGATGCTTCTGCGCAACGCACGGGCATTCGCCTAGTATACTTATAAAGGAAACATTTTTCCTGTCACCACATTTATTTGAAACTCCCATGAGACATTTTTACTTAAAACATATTCATTTGAAACCTCCTATTTGAATGAATACCACTCAAAAGTCTTTTAATAATGATTAACCATTCAAAGGTTTTATACCTTATAAAATATGTTTAATAAGCAATTAATGGATAGTCAACTATAAAATGCCAATCTCTTTGAGTAGACACACAAATACCAATTACATACAAAATTCACAAAGAAAACAAGTCTAAAGGTTTTTGTGTTGGTTTGAGGGCTTTTGACCATTTTTCGAGCCATGTTATTATGTTAAAATTTTTAATTTGTAAGTTTGTTATATACTAATTTTTATATTTTTTATTGGTTTATATATTCTTTTAAGAGAATCATTGTATGTTGTGGTTGAAAATTTAATGTAAATTAGATTAGATTCATGTTATCGATCATATGTTATGGAATATGATATTGATAATATTTGATTAAATATCATATACATGTTTGTATGTTTGTGTTGTTTCATAGCAATAATTAATTAAAAATCATTGATATGTCATATTATCCATGTAAGTCTATTTTAAAATGCAAATTGTCTATAAGAATAAGTGCTTTTTAAAAGTTTTCTTTCACTTATTAATAATAATAAGTGGTTTTAAAATTAACGAGCAATAGTTATAAATAATAAAATAAGATTATAAAAATCATGGATATGTCATATTATCCATGCAAGTCTCTTTTGAAATGCAAATTGTCAATCTTATCACTTTATTATTTAGTATATGTTTCATATTTGAATAATAATATGAAGTGTTTTTTTAAAAGTCTTCTTTAACTTATTAACAATAATAATAATACATGGTTTAAAATTAATGAACAATAATTTTAAATGATAATAACATCAAATTATAAATTGCATAACGTTAGCTACAAATAAATTGTATTTTAAATGAACAACATTAATGACATTAAAAAATAATTGCATAAGTAAAAAATTTATATTAATTAATCATAACAATTGTTAAAAATAATACTAAATAGATAATTATATTTAATTATATTTATGTCAAAGAGAATGTCAATAACATAACCATTATAAACATATATTTTTCAATATTCTAAAAATATATTTTTTTTAACCTGCATCGTGCGGGAAACATTTTTCCTTTTACCACATTCATTTGAAACTTTCATGCATTTTTCCTTCACCACATTCATTTGAAACTCCCATGACTTTTAAATTTCTTTCTAATAATGATTATAATTTGGTTAATATGGTTAAATAAATATCAAACCTAAAATGTAGTCATAATAAACTAAATTTCAATATTAAAATAATATCTTTACTTCTACTTATAAATTTATGTTTTTTAACTTTTAACATATTATACTTAATTTATTAGTATTAATATATTATTAGATGTAAACCATTATCATTTTAAAGATTCAATTTTGGACAATTTGTATAAAATACTTAAATTATTAATTTAGATACAACATTATAAGGTCAGTTAAATATAAATTTTAGTTTAACTTAAACAACCGAAAAAATATTTTATAAATAGTTAAAAATGATAAATTGTAGTGTCTTTCTAATATTGATTATAAGTTGGTTAATAAACTTAAATAAATATCAAACCTAAAGTGTTATCATAAATAAACTAAATTTCAATTTTAAAATAATATCGTTACTTATACTTATAAAGTTATGTTTTTAACTTTTAACATATTATACTTAATTTATTAGATTTAAAATGTTGTTGTATGTAAACCATTATCAATTTATAGCTATAAATTTTGAACATTTTGGACAAAATACTTAAATTGTAAATTTAAATATAAAATTACGGTATCAACTTAAATATAAATTCAGTTCCATTTAAAAAACCAAAAAATATTTTGTAAATAGTTAAAAGTGATAAATTATAGTATAAATACAAAAACTAAATTGTAATATAAATTTAACTAAAATATTTCCTAAAGATAATTTTATAATCGTTAAAAGTTTTCAAATAAGTAGCTTAAAATAACTTACAATAACAATAGTTAAAAATAACTCTATAGAAATTATTATATTGTTACCTTTAAAATAAAAAAGCAACGTTTGATGTTTTAAATAATTATAATGATCGAAATTAAAATATTAGGCAAATAAATTTTAAAAATTTATTATTAATAACAACAACTATAAATAACATTAAACCATATATTATATTTAATTTTATTCATGTGTAACTCACAGTTAGAAGTTAACGATTGAGATTATGCAGTTATAATATATATATATATATATATATATATATATATATATATATATATATATATATATATATATATATATATATATATATATATAATCATATAATTCAAAACAATCAGTATATTATATACATTCAGTATACAAAATATTATATCAAATTTAACAACAACGTTATTGTTATATTAAAAAAAACTTATATTCGTAAACACTTCAACTATATATGTGTTTCTGCGCAGTGCACGGTCATTCAACTAGTTTATTATAAAAGAGGCCAACTTACTTGCACCATATTATTTTGAAGTTAACGATTGAGAAGTTAAAAGAGGCCAACTTACTTGCACGGTTAGAAGTTAACGATTGAGATTATGCAGTTATAATATATATATATATATATATATATATATATATATATATATATATATATAATCATATAATTCAAAACAATCAGTATATTATATACATTCAGTATACAAAATATTATATCAAATTTAACAACAACGTTATTGTTATATTAAAAAAAACTTATATTCGTAAACACTTCAACTATATATGTGTTTCTGCGCAGTGCACGGTCATTCAACTAGTTTATTATAAAAGAGGCCAACTTACTTGCACCATATTATTTTGAAACTCTCAGGTCTTATCAAATTCTTTCTAATAATGACTTTAAGTTGATTAATTATCCTTTAATTTAATACTAGAACTCTTCAAATTTCGAATATATAATCACTACCTCTCAAAAGTTTTTTTTAAAACTTATGGTACTGACGGTCATTAATTAGTTGATATAGATCTAGTTATTTGTTGTATTTTTTACTTTTTGGTCCATTTTGCTTATGTCCTTAGAGTTGAACTCCAGCACCTTTTAAGTTCCTTAAAATTCTCTCGGGACCTTTTGGACTTGGAAGGTTAAGACCTTGTGCATTCCCATTATGTTACACAAGAGATATGATCCATTTAGTCATTTTAGAGGCTTAAAGTTTAGATCTTGGTTGTTTGGACAATCTTAATAGATAAATTTGGAAACTTTATATATTAAGATGATATTGACAATCAGATTTGAGAAGTTGGAACCTTGACTTAATGGATTAAGTCAAAAATCCTTTTGAAATAGGTCGGGATGCGACTCATATTTTTAAGCTCTTAGAAGAGGGCACATCTTTTTTCCTTTGGTGGGCATTAGGTTCTTAGAAGAGGGCCCGAGGTGCCTTTTGACTTGAGATTTGACTTTTTGACTAAGTTTGACATTGGGTTAAACTTTAGGGTATTATGTTATATAATGGCTTTGATGTTTACTTAATGTCTAGGTGGTTCGTAAGACCGACCTTTACATTATTCACATGTAGTTGTGATTTCCGTATTCCCGAGAGGTGAGTTTCCTCACTGTGTTATTTATGACATAATGTTATGGCATGATTGTATTTTTAATTAGATTAGTAGGGTCTTGTTAGCTGCTTTTATGCTTATATGCTTTATTGGGCAAGACTCATTAGGTTGAAATAGACTCGTTAGGCGAGACACGTTAGACGAGGCCCCCATGGTTGAAAAAACCAGTTACCATTGTATATAGATGTGTTGTGTTGTATGTGTTATTTTGGAGATCTGGATATCCCTGGATCTTGTAAAAACTTTCTGAACTTATATTTTTACCCTATGTCCGGGTTACAAGAAATTAAGCCTAGGATAATCCAAGGGGACACTTATGAATCTAGGCACAGAAAACGTAAGACAAATTGATAGAGAATTCTAAGTTTATATGAAGAAAAACGAGAGCAAAAAGGTGATCTCTTCTCCTTGAAAGGAGAGTCGTTTATATAGAAAACGATATGCATGGTTTCGTTTTAGGGGTGACTGTCATGGGTTCCTTTGGAAACAAGTCAAGGAAGTCCAAAATTAATGAGGAAATCAAAGGTTTCCAAAACTAAAGATCTTAGTTAGTTTTACCATAATAAGGAAATCAATGGTCGTCATGGGTCCCTTGGATCCCACAAGGGGTGTTGCCCCTAGACCCCGCCAAAGGGGCGCTACCCCTGGACTCCCGATTTGTCACCGAACCGGCTTCTAATTCAATTTTATAAATGCATGCACTCCGCACATACCCAAACATATATTATAGTACAAATTACGAAGCCCCTTAGCTCACATGTAAATTCCAATTACACAAAATGTCCTTGTGACACTAAAATCACCAATATATCATATTTATATTTTTTCAAAGAGCTCATATTCTAATGTTAAACTACACTATTTGTCTCAATCGAGACTGGAACCATCAATGTTTGGGAGAGGAACATCTTTTATAACTTCTGATAAATTATCAAATTTATATAAAAGCATATTTCACAATCACTAAGATGGTATTTGTTTGTTTTTTTTTTCATGTTATTGCAGACTGCTGTTTTTTAGAAGACCGTCATATATGCATCTTCTTCTCCAAAAAGAGATCAATCAAAGTCTGTCGACGGGAATACATTTCTCGCTGACATCTTCCAGATAGTAAATGTTGATTAAATTCTTTTATAAATAATTAAGGATGCTTGTGTAGCTACGAAAATATAAGGAGCAAACCTACAACTATACGAAAGATCTATGACCAAAGTGTGAGACATAAAAAGTCTAGGACGAAACATGACAACATACAAAAATATAAGGATCAAACCTACTAATATACAAAAGTCTTATGACTAAAAATTAAAACCCATAAAAATATAAAGAACTACCAACATAAAAAACACGAAAGTTTAAAACCAAGAAACTATATTATTCTTTATATATAATGGTTAATCCCGGAACTGAGTAGTTAATAATTTCTTAATGTTGAATGCGTCTTTTCATATTGCCCTATCCACCACCGTTCTAAACGACCACTGCCCCTTTGTCTTTCTGCCATGTGTATATTTGGTATTTGTCATGTTCGTAATTTGGCAAAATACAAAATATATATAAGATCTTGTTTGATGTCACTTAAACCACGTTTTATATTTTAAGATGTATCAATTATTGAACGAAAATATCTTAAATAGTTACTCTGTTTAATATTTATTTTAGTTTCATTTCTCAAGAAATGTTTATTTTATTAAACAATAATATTCAAGAAACAAAATTTAGTCAACATAAACCATCTATCCCATCAGAATTGCAATTTTTGATATTAAAAGAAAGACATTAAAGACGTTATACTCAAACCTCGTTTACGATTGACTGATTGAGTCTTGATTTTTTTTGTTTTAATAATAAAACCTAAAAAAACCAAGTAATTGTATTCAGATTTGTATAATTGCCCAGTTATTCGGTGGATACCGGATCATCATCATAGAGAAAGAAAAATCTTCATTAAAGTCTTATATCATGAACACATTTACGATTAAGCTATAATTCTTTTTTAACAATAAAGTCAAAAGACTTGCAATTGTTTTCGATTTTGAAAAATTATCCGGTTATCCTATTTCTTTTCGATAGCATTGCTGACAATCCAGATGGATAAGTTATATGCTTAGTTGGCGTTTAGGGACATAAATGTGAAAAAAAATGACATCTTGTACCTTAAGTCCTTCATTTAAAATCAATGACTTCATCTTTTTCAAAAGCCCAAGTGTACTTAGTCTCCATGAATCAGTTTCGCAATGAAAGTTGATTCGTACACACTAATTTTTCTCCGTACACAACAATTGGTATTTTAAAATGTTCTATTGTACAACTATATAATGCATAAATTTTTGTGTGTGACAAAAAGCTTTTGCGTACGAATCACTTCCCTTTCGCAATGTTTCAGGGTTAGGTGCAATTGTGAAGATGAGTATGGTATTTGGACTTCTTGGACTCCAAAGAACCCAAGATGCAGATTCTATTGCCCTAATTTCATGGCAAAGATATTGAGTTATTGCATTTTTTGTTACCAGCTTATGTTTTATGTTATAAGAGTGGAAAATCTTCATAAATGTTGCAATTTTCTTTCATATAAAATGAAAAGAATGATTGTAAGTTTTTTTTTCTTATGTTGTTCCATCATTTCCCAACAAGTGGTATAAAGACAGGATGTTGGAAATGGTGGGTTAATCCAAGAAGTCCACATATCACACTCAAATGGTGGTTAATTCCAACACCAATTACAGGATTATACATTTCCATCATCTTGTCTTTATACCACTTTATGGGCAAGGTTCAATCAAAGAAAAAAAAAGTTATAGTCCTTCTTTTTGTAACATCTTGTTTCGATATAACTTGAAGGTTAGGCGATAATCAATCTGGTAAAGGACATGGGTCCCAAAGGATCGAGTTTAGACCTTAAGTAATACGACTCTTAGGCTTGGTATTAAGAACTTGGGAACTTGGGCTTAGTGTGATGTTGGGCTTAAGTCAAATTTGGGGTTTGCTGACCCAGGCATACTACGACGTGGTAGGCTGATGACGAAAACATGGTATGTTGTTTAATGAAGAACACATTATAATTGGCTGCAACGATGTGGCAAAAGGATGGCTACAAAGTGGTGAATGATGCAGCCCAAGCCCATTAAATTTAGGGTTTCTTTCATATTTAAAAACTTAAACACATGGATTAGGTCATCCTCTTCAACTTCCAACCTTCAAACACGAAACCCTAGCCTCAATTCATGATTGAGATCTTGTTTGCTTGATTGAGAGCTTGTACTTTGGATTATCGTGAAGCTTGTGGAAGGAAGAACCCCATTATGGTGCAAAGAAACAAAGAGCTAGCTTGGATCCACAATCTTCTTCAGGTTTCTGAGTCATTTGAGGTATAAAGTTTATGAATTGACCTTTGTTCTTCTAAATGCAAGTTTGATCTCATTTTGGATGATTGTGGTCCCATTCATGGATGCTCTTGTAGTTGAAGGAACTCTAGAGCTTGTTATGGCACTCTAATGGTCATTATGCTATTGAGGCATGAGAAAAGGAGTCATGTTTGGAGTTACCTTGAGTTCATGCACAAGGACATGACCTTTGAAGAACTTAATGGACCTAGGATTGTAGATCTTTCTTAACGGTGATGTCCTAATAGATAAAGTTGGAAACTTTATTCGTTAAGCCATTATGAATAATCATATTTGAAGTTTTGAGCCTTTATTTGAAAGGATTAAGTGCTTAAGTAAGAAAATGGCTCCTGAACAAAAACCATGACATGGCCAAGAGCTTGCCACGACACGGTGGCCTGCTTCAAAACGACCATTTTGTCTTGACTTGGCAACGACATGGCTAAGAGATTCCCATGAGTGGTGTGTAACGTCCCATTTTACAACCAAAATTTTTATTTTTAATTAAGGAAACACTACTTATTTTTCAAAATACAAGTTAAGAAAACCAACTGTTCTAAAGTATGTTGTTTAAAATCAGAGTATTATAGTAGACACAAAATCTTCATATCTGTTGACGAATGGGTAAGCACGAAGCTTAGTGAGTATCCCCCTAAAATATCGGTACAACACACTTTCCATGGCTAGGAAATGTCCAAAAGCTAAAACCCTAACTTATTAATCCATTAAGACATCACAACTCTTGCATTGAAGGGATAAAAGGACCAAGATCACACTTTTATGGTTCCTAATAGCTCCATAATGGATAAAGTTTCCAACTTTATCCATTAGAATGGTCCCAACAAACAAGATCTAGTCTTTAAGCATAGAGGGACCAAAAGTGCATCTTTTTTAACTTAATCCATTAAGTCCAAGTCTCTAACCTTCATATTTGAATCAATATGATGTTTAGATGGATAAAGTTTCCAACTTTATCCATAACAAGGTCAGAAACTTCCAAGATCTAAACTTTGTGCACTTAAAGTGACGAAAACCTCATAACACCCAAAACTAGCTATATATAACAATTTAATCATCAAGATTCAAACTTTATACCTCCAAAAGAAAGATCAAGGTGAAGAAAGCTTGGATCTACAAGCTCCAATGCAACCAACACTTCTTCAGTGAGTTCCTTCTTCTCGAAGGTGTACCAAGAACACTCCAAAGCACTTAAAAACACCTTATTTTTGCTCACAAGGCTCAAACTAGGGTTAGGGTTTCAAGAGAGGGTGTTGAAGAGTTGGAGGATAAGAATGGAGTCAGTTTGGGGGAGTTATGGAGCTGAAATAGGGCTCAAACCACAAAAATATGGTTTAGGCACTGATCACGTACGCCCAACGTACTCCTGGTGTGCCCAGCATACTAGGGATGCCCTAGTACGCCCAACATATTTGTCTAACCCAAAAATCGTTATAACTTCAAAAGCTCGTAACTTCTTCATTCCATATTTCATGCAAGAACCCGACCTATGACTTTTCCCTTTTTACCCTTCGACCCAAAACACAATTCAAGGGTTATATCTCTTAACCATCATTACCTCCTTCCACAAGGTCTAATATTTACCTCCTTAAGGCCCAAAGCTTTTAGACAATCGACTTCCAGCACACGACCCTGATTTAAGACATGACGGGAAACTGGATGTTACAATTCTCCCCCACTTAAATTAGATTTGGTCCTCGAAATTAGCTCTCACTTCCACTTCATGATTCAACCCCTCACATTAACCAAACTAACCGAAACCTGCAGATTTGATTGGCTCGAAACCTCCTTGGCCAAACGCCGTCATGATAATCTCGCACATAAGCGCACCGTCGCAATGAGAACCAACTATTCACATACCAAAGTATGCCATGCTCCTACTTGGCTTTGACAACCCTGATTAGCTATCTACTGACAACACTTAGGCTTAAACTTGATCCACGAACCGATAACTGCACTCAGGCCTACCCCCGATCCACTAACCGACAACACTCGGGCCAAAAAAAATTAACTGTGTAACATCCCGACTCCCATATAATATATATATATATATATATATATATATATATATATATATATATATATATATATATATATATATATATATATATATATATATAATTATGATTTTATTGAGAAACTCAATGATTTGGATGCCCCAACTTGTCGATTAGAGAAAGATTGGCCATGTGGGTTTTTATGACCAACTCGACGAGTCGGAGGGACCAACTCGCCGAGTTGGCGTTGTGAGAGGAAACTCTAAATCTTCGGGGTTGGGTCCTATTTAAAGGACCTTAAGCCCTCATTTCCGCCTCACTAGCCACCTTACTCCCCAATATAAAACCCTAATTGTCTATATTGAGCTAAAAGAGAAAGAGAGCTAATCTTTGGGCATTTTAGTGCACCGTTTGAAGAGAAGAGAAGAGTATCAAAGCAAGGAACGAGAAGAGGCTGTTGGATCTGGTATTATTTCATCTATAGCTTCTGTTGAAGGTAAAAAGTATTCACCTTGCTCATTGTTGTGATTAGATCTCGTTTTCATGGAGTTTTAGGGCTTTTTCCACCTTTCCTTAAGACTTTGAGTGTGTTGAACTCACCAAGAGATTGAGACTTCATATCTGGACCTTGTAAGGTCCCTAGAGTCCAAAGGTCCCAACTTTATCTAGCTATAGAAGAGCTTTTATGCTTAAGACTGTAAATGGAGCTTGTTTTGGCATTTCAAGCCCTAAGTGCCATGCATGGACGTAAATATTGTAGCTTTACATGGTATTTCAGCCTTTGGAGGCTAGATCTAGAGTTTGGGGTTGTGAATCTACCTTAAAATGTCTAAATGAGAAAAGGGACTTAAGGGACTCACCGAGTTTATGAGCCAACTCGACGAGTCAGATAGGGTTTTCCCCGACGAGTCTGGACATGAGTAACTCAACGAGTTGATGAGACAACTCGACAAGTTAACTTGAGTTTTCTCGATTTTTTTGAAGGAACGAGGGGACTCGACGAGTCACATAGCTGCATTCGACGATTTGGTCAACATGGACTGTTGACTCGAGTGCTGACTTTAGTTGACTTTAGGATTTGGTCAAGACATGGATTATGGAGACCATGAAGGGGTAAAATGGTCTTTTACCCATTCCAAGAGTTAAAGAGAGAGAGAGAGAGAATAGCCTCTGGTTTATCTAGAGTTGTGATTGGAGTGTTAATTAGAGATAATTGTCATATGTGTTAGGCGGAGGCTAGATCGGTGATTTGTGAGCGAGGTATACTTGCTTGCTTACGAGTTTAGTCTTCTCACTATACTTACCTTGAGTGGTAATTTTATGTGACCGGAGGGTCTTGTGTGCTTATATTGAGTATTGTGATATCCTACATTATGTCTTTGTGATTTATGTTGTGTATTATGTTGATATTTACTGAGTTAGGGTCGGAGGGTCCACCCGAGTTGTGGGACCGTAGGGTTCCACTGAGACACATCGACCATAAGGTCTTCTTGAGATATAGCCATGAGAGGCTAATGAGATATGTGTGGTATTTTGGGGATCTCATTATGCTTCATGCTTACAGTGTTATGTGTTTCAGTTACTTCCCAGGATCACGGGAAGGCGTCAACTTAATTATACACATTATACGGAGTTATGTTTTGAGGATCCTGGATTGTGTTTAAACAATTTATGAACATGTGTTTTTGATAAATTGGTATTTTGGAGAATTGTGAATTATGTTTATGAGAATAATGAGATTTTTAAAATGAAAATTTTGTTTGAAAATTTACGGTGCTACAAACTGATCCTACCAGGTCTTCGGGGCGTGACTCAGAACTCCAAGCCCCAATCAAAAAAGAACAAACAAGGAAGCGCTCATCACATCCCTCAACCTGGGCTCCTAAAACCCTAGAGTCTAAAGCACAAGCACGCCTCACATATGATACCACGAATAAAACTAATACGATTTCAAGGGAAATCCAATAGCTGACGATGATCTTGACGCGTAACCGAAAGATTCAACAGCTATGCGGAAGTCCTGAACTTGGAGAAATCTGAGTGAGAACCAAACCTTGGCACAAGGTCTTCTTGCTACAAGGTTCCACTCTCATCTACTTGAAATATACTGGAATCTAACAACTTCACAGTCCTTTAGTTCCCTACCAAATGAGAATATAAACCCATACACCATTCACAAATTCCATCATGCAATTAATCGAGGACAATATAATTAATCTATTCATGGTAATAATTCAATTAAAACAGAGCGAACAAAGCAATTTCATTCAATTTATCATCGAAGGTGATAACCAAAATTCCAAACATAAATAAGAATTACAGATAAAATACGAATACTATAGTAATTGCTAAATAGAAGAACTGCTTACTCAAATCTCTGTCAACGGGACTTTGACTGTCGCATGACGACCGTCGGGTAACTGCCATGTTAGGGGTGAGCGATCCAACTCCTCACAAAAAATGAGAAAAGGACAACGAGCTCTGATGTGGCCTTCCTGGACATAATAGAAACAAACCCGCACACTTCGCCTGCAATATCTACCAAAATAGCCCACCTCGCCACACTTGTTACATACAAAAGATTTGCGCCCCCCTTCAGCTGATTCTGAACTCCGGCCGACGGACTTGAACTGCTTTGCTACAGGTTGGGATTGAACTGGAGCCTAACATTGCTCCCTTCCCTAGGTCTCTATCTCAATCTCTCGCCTCCTCGCGACATCCTAAAGCTCTACGAGGGTACTATATCGTTGGGTAGACACAAACTGCCGAATATTTGTCTTGAGCATACTTAAGTACCAAGTTATCTGAGCCTGCTTAGAAGTAGCAAACTCAGGGGAGAAGAGAGCCCTCTCCATAAACATCTTGGTAATCTCTGTTACTGTCTTAGTAATCTACCTCAAATCCAAATACTCCTTAACCAACCTCTCCCTCTACACTAAGGGAACATACCTCGCACGGAACATCTTCGAGAACTACTCCTGGGTAATAATAGATCTCTTCTCACAAGTGTAAGCACTAGTCACCAATCTCCACCAATCCTTTGCCCTAACCTAAGAAGGTTCAGGGCACACTTGACCTTCTGTTAAGCGGGTCAAGAGCATGTGAATAAACAACCCTCCACATTAGACAACCATCTGATCGCTACAATTGGGTCCTCGACCTTATCAAACTTTGGGGGCTTTGTATAGTTAAAATCCCAATACTGGAAATATCTCTCCCCTTGAATCCCTGCCATAGAAACCACCACGGTGGCTACAACAACAACATCTGAAAGCGTAGCGTAATGATCATCATAAAGCTCAATCACGACGGTCTTGATAGACCCAAACATCTCCGGTATAGACCTCCGAACAACAAAAGCCACCTCAGTGGCGATGATCTCCTGAATCCAATTATCAGTCAACCCTAGCCTATCAGGGCCACTCACTCTAGACCCGGAACTAGATCCTCTTGTAAACACCATACCAAAAATAAAACAGAATATATCAGAATGCCATGTTACACATTTCTAAAATCACGAGACTATACTCAATTCCTTGGGGTTTGTGACTTCCTTGCTGCACGTAATGGTCAAGTGCTTTTAGTAGTACGAGACCATACTACCAATGTTGTGAGACTCACCGAATTGGTCGATTACTCCTCCGAGTACTCACTACTCGGCTCCTTATCGAGGTGAGTTATAGAATCCCAAGTACTCCATGATTTGCCCCTTACTGAACTAGGCAGTGTTGTAAAACTCGTTCAAATCGGTGACTAATATGTATAATTTATTTAATGATTTATTATTTAACACACACATGTGATTATTACTACATATATATATATATATATATATATATATATATATATATATATATATATATATGTCTTAAATTTTTAGTAATTATTCATGAAGTGAGACCATTATGTGTTTTTCAGTTTTTGTGTATTCATATATATATAATTTTGTTATATATTTCAATCAGCTTATGATTTTAACTTATGATTTTGACATATATAATTTCCCTAAAAATATTTCTACAAGAATTACCGAATCCGAGTACTCCTGAGTACTCACTTCTCGGTAGTCGGCCAAACAGGTACCGAGTAATGAGCTCTACAACCTTGCATACTACCGTCCAGCCTACCCGTATTTGTCTCAAGGATCATCACAACCGCCCAACACAAATACCACAACCAGGATAAGCACACATACTATCCTCACTCTCTCATCAATGGCTAAACACTCCATATCTGGCCAGCTACTCACGCATATACTTGCTCATGAAACTTCCACCAACCCTGCAGCACTCATGTATGCTAATCATACATAATACTATATCCTATAGACAGTTGAATATTTTATTCTACCCTAAGCCCACAATCAAACAAGGAACAAGAAATAAGACAAAACCAAACATTCTCAGGCTATAAAATCTTAGTTATGTATAACTATGATGCATACACTAAGCAAAAACAGTAATGATGTCAATTTCATACAAGAGGCACTCCTAGGCCATAAGGCATCATACATCAAACAATTCTATCATGCAATTCCTGAAGATCCCTAGCCCATCACTAGCATGTTATTCTATTATAAACATCATATAAAAAAAATCAAGAACTCAATGTATATAACAAGTATGGGTAATTTGGGAACCACTCTCCTATTCAGGCTCTGGCTGACTGTACACACCAAATCTTCTTGTAAAACCAAAGTTAGATCAAGGTCCACGGTCGCGATCCTAAGACAACAATCAAACAAGAACTTGACAAAAAACTGATCCCATGTCCTTAATCCAACCCTTTTATTATAAATTATTTATCAAAAACCTTTTATAAAAACTCTATGGTCCTAGTTTTAGATTGGATTCACACAACTGTTCCTCCATTTCACTCAAACCACGACTCGGATACCAACTTTTAACGTCCCATTTTCACAATCAAAAATTTTTATTTTGTTTAAGTAAATCTTCCTAATTATAAATCTGTTATGGGGAAAACCATTTATTCCAAATACATTTATAAAAATAAGAGCAATATTAAACCATGGAATCTTTCATTGTTGCTAATGAATGTGTATAGTCATGCCTTCGCCTTCCCATGATGAACGATGATACCTGAAAGAATAAAAAACTTGGTAAGCACAAAGATTAGTGAGTTTCCCCCAAAATACCCCATACGATAAACATGCAAGCATGCATAACAGCCGCTCTTCGAGCCTTTGGCCTGACTGGACCGCATCGCAGACCTTCAGTCTATATGGGCCAGAATACTAGGGTTTGTTGGCCTACTGCCTCAACCCAACCCTTCCTCCCAAGCCTTTGTGCCTTCGACTTATAGCCGGGACGCACCGGGTATCTTGGCCTACAACACAAAGTAGGACCGCCTCAACCCACTACCACCATATATCGACATATAAACAATCAGGATTAAGTAGGTACATAATACAAGCAAACAACAATCATACATCTCACTATCGTCTACTAGTCCTCTCATAGCACACAGTCTCGCTACTAGCTACCGTTCATGGAATGCGTAACCATAAGTACCCAGAGGTGAGATAGCCACATAAACAAATGATCCTACTCTAGAGCCACAACCAAACTAGGAACATGCAAGAACGCCTAGATCAAGAGTTCTCAGGCTATCCTACATGACTAAATACAGTTCCAAGGGAACTCCACTAGATGATAAACAAGTATAGGTAAACATGCAAATAAACAAATCACTACCGCATTGCAACATCCTATATACCAGAATACATATCTAATAGATTACTACAACATAGCAACATACTTGATACCAGGATATAGATCTAACGGATCACCACATCATAGCAGCATACTCGATACCAAGATACAAATCTAACAGATCACAGCAACATACTCACTACTAGGATATAGATCTAACAGATCACCATAGCATAACAACATACCAAATATAACAATCCAAGGAATGCATGAGCGTATATACTTAGAGGTGAGATAGACACCCGGACAAGTGATCCTACTCTAGAACCGCAACCAAAAAACGAATATGTTAAAGAGTCTAGATCAAGAGTCATCAGTCTATCCTACATGACTATATATAGTCCCTAAGGCATACCTCTACTAACAGATAACCAAAACTAGTGGGCTGGCATTGGTGTCTTCGACCCACGGGTACAATGAGGTGAAACTCACCTGAAATGAAGAAACCCGATAACACTGTGATACGATCCCTATTACGCTGCTTGCTCCCATGGTTCCACTAACATTAGAACTATATAAAATCTTAATCACCAATCAAAACCCTCAAGTTTGAACTAAAGTCAAACTTGTTCAATAAGTCAACAAAGTCAACAAAAGTCAAAGTCCAAGGATGGTTGAGTACGCCCTGGGTACTCAACTTACGCCTCGCATGCACGGGATGGCTTTGTACGCCCAACGTACAAAAATTATGCCCAATATACTCGAGCTAGTTCCATCCTTTCCATTAAGCACTTAATCCCTTAAGGACATTTCACCCAAACTCAGATCTAGCCTCAAAGCATTGTCTTAAGTCATAAAGTTTCCACCTTTATGAGTTTCCATGTCTAGGGAAGGTCCAAAAGCTATAACCCTAACTTATTAATCCATTAAGACATCACAACTCTTGCATGGAAGGGATAGAAGGACCATGATCACATTTTTATGGTTCCTAATAGCTCCATAATGGATAAAGTTTCTAACTTTATCCATTAGAATGGCCCCAACAAACAAGATCTAGTATTTAAGTCATAAAGGGACCAAAAGTGCATCTTTTTCAACTTAATCCATTAAGTCCAAGTCTCTAACCTTCATATCTAAATCAATATGATGTTTAGATGGATAAAGTTTCCTGCTTTATCCATAACAAGGTTACAAACTTCCAAGATCTAAAATTTATGCACTTAAAGTGACCAAAATCTCATATAGATCTAATAATTTCATCATCAGATTCAAACTTTATACCTCCATAGGAAAGATCAATATAAACAAGGTCTGGATCTACAAGATCCAATGAAACCAACGCTTCTTCAATGAGTTCAATCTTCTCCAATGTGTACGAAGAACACTCCAAATCACTTAAAAACACCTTATTTTTGCTCACAAGGCTCAAACTAGGGTTAGGGTTTCGAGAGAGGATGTTAAAGAGGTGGAGGTTGAGAATGGAGTGGGTTTGGGGAAGGTAAGGAGCTTAAATAGGGATCAAACCACGAAAAGAGAGTTTGGCAACTGATGACATATGCCCAATGTACTAGTGGTATGCCCAACGTACCGGGGATGCCCTAGTATGCCCAACGTACGCGACTAACCCAAAAATCACCATAGCTTGAAACGGTTGTAGCTTCTTTGTTCCAACTCCGTTTTCAACGTTCTTTATACCCACAGAAAGGTGTTGAAGAACTCTACAATATTATCTAAATATCTTGGGATAAAACCTTATAAAAAAATCTATATTTAATGCAACAACCTGACCTATGACTTTTTCCTTTTTACCCTTCGACCTAAAACACAATTCAAGGGTTATATCTCTCAACGATCATTTCCTCCGTCCATATGGTCTAATATTTACCTCTTTAAGGCCCAAAGATTTTAAACAATCGACTTCCAGCCCATGACCTTGAAATAAGAAATGAAGGGAAATAGGATGTTCCAAATAGATGATCATGCTCTAGATCCACAAACAAACTAGGAACATGCAAGAAAGCCTAGATCAGGAGTTCCTAGGCTATACTGCATAGGTAAATACGACCCTTAAGGCATTTCACTGGACGACAACTAGCCTACTGGTACTCTAACCAGCATACCACTACTCCTACATCATAACACATAAGGATGTAAACATATATAACAACTTACTACAACACAACAATATCTTATACACAAGGATACATAACCAAAACTATTGGCTGGAATTGGCGCCTTCGGCCCACGGGTACAGTGCGGAATACTCACCTGAACGAAGAAACCAAAAACACTATGAAACACTCCCCTTTCTATGTTGCATGATACCACAACCCCTCTAGCACCAAAACATGGAAGAATCTTAATCAACATCCCAAATCCTTCAAGTTTGAGTTAAAGTCAAACTGGTCAAAAAGTCAATGGTCAACGATCAACAAAAGTCAATGATCGATAGGTCAAATACCCCTAACATCAGAATAATCTATTAGTCACGTCGTGAACCATTTAAAGACAAAATAGTCGCGGTCCTTCGATCCTCCCAACGTGACATGCATAGCCTCACATCGTGAGAACTATCTACACGACATGTTGATGAATTAAACTCTTTAATCCACTAAGCCACTAATCTACCTCCTCCAGAAGATTTCCTTACACACTAAAAGCCATAAAAATTGAAGATTTAAGATCTTGCATGTCGAATGCAAGACTTGAGCTCAATTTAGATCATTTTATGAAGAAAAGGAGGTCAAAACCTTAGCATGAGCTCAAACATCAGCCAAACATCAGTTCTACTAGATATAATCACAAAGGGACTTTAAGGACCCATAAAGTTGTCAATTTTATGGAGTCCCAACACTCTAACATATCTAACCATGAACCATAATGCATAAAAAGTGTAGATCTAGCAACAAGGAACCTTAAATCTTGAAGCTTGAATACTTACAAGGGTTCATAGAGGTCGCTAGAAGATGCCAATGAAGCGTACAAATTGGATCTATGCGCCAAAGATGATCCCTTATTCTTCAAGTCACCAAAATACCACCAAATGTTTAAAAACTCAAGGATATGGCTAGGGTTTCTCTTGAAATGAAGGGAGGCTGAAGAAGATACCCTAGGTTATGAGATAAGTTCCTTAAATATGGAAAGAAACTTAAAAATTTGTGGGCCTCGGCTAAAACCATCCTCACCATGTGAGCATTATATTGTCATGTCGTGACTATCATTTCCACGTATCACGCTGTGACCTCCTCATAGTCACTTCGTGACACCTATTTTACCCAAAAGTCATGCCCTTAACTCCTTGATGCCCTAAACCAATTTGTTCTGGAAATTGGGTGTTACATGGTGGTTTTTGACCTGTTGACTAGTGACTGTTGACTTTTAACTTATGACATCACTAAATTTAGGTCTAAAACTATAAAGAATCAATTTAATGTGAACCAAAATATAGTAGGACCCATGACATTGTACCTTGGTGATTTTAAGTACAAATGAGATCATGTTACTCATAAGTGTCTTCGGGATACCTCAAAGTGCTCAAAAAGTTGACTATCTTCATTACATAGGAAATTGTTCAAAAATCAGTGAGATCAGATGCCCTAAAAATGAAATTTTCAAATTTTACCTACATTGGGGGCATGATTGATAGAATTGGTTAGAACATATTCTCAGGATTCCATGGATATAAAGAGCGTCCAAAACGGACAATGTATGAGAAAGTTATGCATGTTTTAAGCTTTTAAGCAGGTATATACCTAATTTTACCCGGTACCGGACACTACACTGCTAAGTTTGAAGTAGCTACACATATCGTAAATTAATTTTGAGCATGTTTCTAAACTCAGGTTTCAGTCTAACATTTGATATTATTATTCCAATACTTTTAGCTCGAACCGTGATCGGATTCGCAAAAACTGACGAATCAGAACCTGGTTGACGCAAAATTCGAACGCCGTGTCACGGAGATCCATATATCGGATTTGAATTCCGTTGGAATATTTGAAATCACCACGACTATGACATTTTCCAGGCACTTTAAAAATATTTTTACGTGCTCCAAAATTGATGTCACGTAAATCGAGGCAGCTTGTGAGTGGGATGAATAAATGAGAGAAAAAAGAGTCAACTATGTTCTTTGAATCATGTTTAGTCAACATCATTTCATTTATTTACCCTTAGGGAAATAGACTTATTAAGGTAATTAACTTTTCAGTTTGTTCATATCTGGGTAACTATCTTTTTTTTTACACATCTAGCTAACGACTTTTTGGAAGTGTTCACACATGACAATTATGATCGGCTGTAGCAGGTTACATCCGGTCATAACCGGTCATAATGGTCATATGTGAACACTTCCAAAAAGTTCGTTACCTACATGTGTACAAAAAGACGATATTTACCTAGATGTGAGCAAACCGAAATGTAAGAGTAAATTACACGAATGGTCCTTATGGTTTGTGTAATTTGTGCGTTTGGTCCCTAACTTGTTTTCTAACTCGGATGATCCCTACTGTTTATTTTTTATGTGTTTAGTCCATGTCTTACCTCAAAAGACTATTGTGCCCCTTTAATTTATTTTTTAATTAATTTTCTTGTTTATGTATTTATTTTTTATATACTTAAAAAGATTAATAGACCCCACATATCTATATCTCCTCACCCAAAACCTGAAACCACATTTGAAAAATTTTAGTTGGGTCCCACCAGTCACCATCCCATCTCTCATCCTCCTCAATTTCTATTTCATTTCTATCTTTAGTGACATCGACATCTTCACTATCCCTTTTGTTTCGGTCCTTCAAGGCTTAGCTTTTTAGAGGTCAAAAGTCCTTTTTGGAAAAGTTGCAAAAAGTCAGGTTTTCCTAATTTTTCCAAAAAGTTGATTTTCCTTCTAGCTAAAATCTAAAAGTAGCTTTTAAAAGTCTTTTGCCAAACATCTTTTACCTTTGATCTTTTCCTAAAAGAACTTTTGGCCTCTCAAAAGCTAAGCCAAACACCCCCCAACTCTAGCAAACCAACACCACAACCCACTATCTCTTCATTGAAATGTCCACCACCACAACCCATTAGAAGGGTTGTAGTGTTGGTCCGCATGAGTTAAAGGACTGAAAAAAGTAGGGATAGTGAAGATGTCGATTTCATTATAAATGAAAAGAAATAGAAGTTGATGAGGATGAGAGATGGGATGGTGATTGGTGGGACCCAACTTAAATTTCTCAAATGTGGTTTTAGGTTTACGGTGATGAGATATAGATATGTGAGGTCTATTAATTTTTTTTAAATAAATAAAAAATAAATACATAAATAAGAAAATAAATTAAAAAATATATTAAAATTAGCAGAATAGTCTTTTGAGGTAACTAGACTTTTGGAAAATCATAAAGATCTTCGTGCAAGAGTGTGCCAAAGATAAGGAAATAAAGCAAATTATAGCTGTGGGATTTAAATGATGTCAATAAAGACATGAAACTATGGATCCTGGCACGAATCTCTTCCTTCTAAGTCAAGAGAGACAAAGAAGTGTCTGTGTGGTTTGCCGTTGAAGTACGATCATTTGTTTGTTAAGAAACAATGAAAGGCATCTTTTAAAGTTAGGCTAGAAAAGGTGGTTTCATCTTCAATCCAACCTACAAAACTTAACATAAGTACGAAAGTTAGATGAAGTACTTGTGTGACCTGTGTAGCCATAACCTCAAGTAGGTTTGATATTATTTCAATGACTGGGTGATTTTAGAAATCTCAAAAAAAAATAAAACTAGATCTTATGGGTAGAAAAGTCTTGGTGTTAGAACAATTCATAAAGATCACGCAAAAAGAAAAAGAGATTTTGTGGTACTTTCCACAAAGGTGGAGTTACTTCATTTCCATGGTGAAAATCTAGAACTTTAATAGTTCACCATCAATTCCTGTAAGGGTGTTGAATGTTGGGTTTCACTCAGTTTGTGGTGAATGAAGCTAAGATCATTAACTCAGATGTTTCGTAACCATAAATCTCAGTGGTATGGCTGAGAATCTCAAGGGTTACATTTATAGGTATGAAGGCAAATGGAGAAAAGTGAAGGTGGTTCCAGAGAAGTAAATGCACCTCTGCTATGCGAATATGACAAAGCAGATAACTCTTAACTCAAGATGAGAAGAGTAAGGTAGCTCATGACTAATGTGAATCTAACAGCCTAGTTTAGAAGAAACTAATGGTAGATTTGATTCATTAAGGCTTCATATTGAGTCTATTGAGGCTTCGGACAACATGCAACAACATGCTTCTAGGGATACTTAGCTAGTACAAAGATATGGAAATTATACCTGCCCCATCATTCGTTTTTGCAATTTAACCTGCAATGTTACTCAAACAAACAAAGATATTAAATAAGAAAAGAAAATATTTTTGTATTTTGATAATTTATTAAAAGAAAGAAACAAAACAAAAATAAAATATTTTTGGATTATAAATTTGGAAGAGAAAAACATAAACAAATTAAATATTTATGTTTTTTTGAAAGATTTAATGGAAAAATAAAACAAAACGAGAAAGCTTAATATACAAAATATACAAAAAGATCAGACCACGAGCGTTTGCTTTAAATTTTTCTGAGGCGCGAGTTAGGGCGAATGTTCGTCTCAATTCGTGTCTCGGAAAAATCAGAAATGAAATAGAGCGAGCGTTCGCTCTATTTCGCTTGTCGAAAAATAAGAACGAAAGCGAACAGGTAAGCCAAAAGCGAAACGGCTACTTCGAAAGCGAAAGTGGTTTTGGAACTGACTCAGCTTCCATCATTCCTAGGCCTTGGATTATTCTATTAAAGGAGGCTTCCGGCAAGGCTTTCGTGAATATGCAGCCAATTGGTCTCGGATCGAACGAAATGAATCTCAACGTTGTCGTCTTCTACATGATCCTTGATGAAATGATACCTCAGTGTTATGTGTTTCATCTTTCAGTGTTGCACTAGGTTGTGACAGATGCGAATTGCGATTTCAGAATCACAATAGAGTGGGATTCGCTTCATGTTCAGGCCATAGTGTCGTAATTGACTCTAAATCCATATGACCTGAGAAGTACATGATGCAGCAGCAATATACTCAGCTTCGGCTGTTGACAATGAGACGCATGTTTGCTTTTTGGACTGCCAGCTGACAAGTTTTCCATCAAGAAATTAGCATCCTCCATTTGTTCTTTTTCTATCTAACCCGCATCCTCCAAGATCATCATCTGAAAACACTTGTACGAAGAAACCTGATTTCGCAGGATAGCATATACCGAGTGAAGAGGTTCGTTTCAGATATCTAAAGATATCTTAAATGCTACCATATGAGGTTCGCGTGGATTAGCTTGGAACCTAGCACAATAACAAACAGAAAACATAATATTTGTTCTACTTGTTGTTAGATAAATTAGAGATCCTATCATTTGGCGAGAAAGAGTCATATCAACAGCTGATTTTTCCAGAGATGGTGTTAGTTTCGTTACGAATGCCATTAGAACCTTCACTTTGGAGTCTCTCGTCATGCCAAACTTAGACAGTAAGGTCTTCGAGTATGCTTCTCGATTTATGAAAATTCCTTCTGGTCCCTGTCTTATATTCAAGCCACGGAAAAAGTTAATCAGACCCATAGAGCTCATCTCAAATTTAGTTTCCATCAACTTTTTGAATTCGGCTGTTAAGCTAGGATTCGTAGAGCCAAAGATGATGTCATCAATATAAATTTGGACGATCATTAAGTGGTCACACTCTTTCTTGCGAAAGAAGGTTGGGTTAACCAAACCTTGTTTAAATTTGGACATTTTAAGGAAGCGAGTGAGAATTTCATACCATGCTCTTGGAGCTTGCTTAAGACCATAGACTGCCTTGTCTAATATATAGCAGTGATCGGGATACTTCTCATTCACAAAACCCGGTGGTTGTTCCACGTATACAGTCTCTTCTAATTCTCCATTTAAGAAAACACACTTAACACCCATTTGAAATACTTCGAAGTTCCTATGCGCTACATATGCCAAGAAGATGCGAACATATTCCAAACTTTCAATAGGTGTGAGGGTTTCTTCGTAGTCGATGCCTTCTTCTTGCAAATATCCCTTAACCATGAGTCTCACTTTGTTCCTTATAACATTGCCTTCTTTGTACATTTTGTTGCGAAACACCCATTTCAGACCAACCACAGATGCATCCTTTGGAGTGGGAATCAATCTCCAAACCTTATTTCTTTTGAACTCATTAAGCTCGTCTTGCATTTCCTGTACCTAATCAGAGTGATCGAGAGCAGTATTGACATATTTAGGTTCTATCTTGGAGACAAACGAATTAAACATGCAGTATTCCACTTGAGAGAATAAAGCAATCTGTTTCGCTTTTAGTTGAGATCTTGTAAGAACTTCTACAAATGATTCGCCAATCACTTGAGTTTTTGGATGATCTTTGGTCCATTTCGTTAGTGGACGGTAATTTGGATCATAAGATGGATCCAGTTCAACATTCACGTCTTCGATTCTGATTGAACGTCCGTATCATCATTCGCATTTGTATTCTCCCCCTCAAATGATGAGACAGTTTCAAAGACTGGAATCGCTTCTTTCCGCTTGACTGGACTTTCGGGTGTTACAACTGGACGTGAATCCTCCCCTTGGAGAGGTGAGCTTGATGGTAATGTTGAACCCTCCCCTGGAATGGATCATTCATTTTTTGTGGAGTTAAAAGCTCCTCCTGAGGACTTGCAGTGGAGTTAGAATTCTCCCCTCGAGTGTAGTGCGCGTGTTTTGAGGCTTATTCGCAACTGATGGTTGATTGTGCATGTCTTTCGCAGCGTCATCAATGATCTTATCCAATTCGTCTACCTTATTATCAGCTGCCTTTGCTTCAGATGTGATGGCCTTCTCAGGTTCGTCAAATAGAAGCATGAATTCTTCATAGAGATTGGCCGATGAAATGGTTACTTGGTTCAATTGAGGAAAGAGCTCTTTAGTGTGACTATCATTCACTTGGGTCTTCTTTAAGTAATTGTCATCGAAGCTCTTTAGTGTGACTATCATTCACTTGGGTCTTCTTTAAGTAATTGTCATCAAACGTGACATAATAGGTTTCTGCAATCTTTTTGGATCGTTTGTTTAGAACCCTATATGCTTTCGACGTTAGCGAAAATCCCAGAAAAATGCCTTCATCAGCCTTCGCATCAAACTTTTTCCGTTGTTCCTTGGAATAGAAAATGAAACACCTGGAACCGAAAACATGGAAGAACTTGACGTTAGGTTTTTGTTTATTGATGATTTCATAGGGAGTGACAACAAATCTTTTATTAAAAAGTGATCTGTTTTGAGTACAGCAAGCGGTGACAATAGCATCAACCCAAAAGTAAAGAGGCATTGATGCGAATGAAAGCATGGTCCTGGCTGCTTCACACAATGAACGGTTTCGTCTTTCAACGACCCTATTTTGCTGTGGAGCAGAAAAATTATGAGATACTCCCTTATCAGTGATAAATGCATCGAACGCTTGGTTCTTAAATTCCAGACCATTGTCGCTTCGAACTTTGCGAACCACCTTTCGTAGTTGTAACTCAATCTGCTTGATAAAGTCCTTGAGCTTAGGAGTTGATTTAGATTTCTGCTTAAGAAAGATCGCCCAAGTGAAACAAGAAAAATCATCTACAATAACGAGAATATATTTGTTATCGCCAATACTTTCGATTGCAGATGGGCCACAAAGATCAATGTGAAGCAGTTCGAGTAGCTCAATAACCTTCATGTTCACTATAGTTGGATGACTTTTCCTACTTTGATTTCCCATTTTGCAGGCAGCGCAGACATGATCCTTTTCATATTTCAAGAGAGGAAGATCACGCACATGATCACCAAGAACTAGCTCATTGATATCTTTGAAGTTGAGGTGCGAAAGTTTCCTATGCCACAACAAACTATCGTCTAAAGTAGCTTTAGTGAGTAGACAGATATAAGGCTTCCCTCGTATCGGATTGATATTCAATGGATACATATCACCTTTGCGTTTTGATTTAAGCAGCACTGTTTTTGACTTCTTTTTGATAATTTCAGATCCTTCATCGTCAAACGAGACCTTTAACCCAGTACCAACTGTCAACTGTGAAACACTTATTAAGTTGTGTTGTAGCCCTTCAACATATGTCACTTTGTGAATTGAGAATTCGCCATTCATTATCATGTCATGTCCTTTGATTTCCCCATGTGCATTGTTACCAAACTTCACAAGACCACCATTCTTCAGTTCCATGTATTCTCTCAACTCCTCTCCTCTTCCTGTCATGTGTCGCGAACAGGCATTGTCGATATACCATTCAGTTTCAAACTGTTCGTCACGTATAATCTGCAAGAATTAAGCAGATTTAGGAACCCAAAGGTGTTTGGGTCCACGTGTGTCTTTTATAGTAACTGGATAAACAATGGAAGGATCAATCATATAAGTTCGTTTTATTAGGGTTGTTTGGTCTTTCTTCTTTATTGTGAAAACCTTAATACAATTATCCTTTTGGTTTGCTTCTTTCAAGTTAGTTTGTTTTTGTTTTTGTTTGTTTCTAATTTTATTTTTAACAAACTTTTGCTCTTCCTCAGATCTAAAAGGAGTGTGAGACTTTGAAACAATCTTCTCATTCCCTTTATCGTGTCGCGAGGAGGTGGATAAGTGCGAAACTCCTGATTTGGAAACTAAGGTGGTTTTGGGAGATGACTTGTGATTTGAAGGATAGGTGGGTTTGGAGACAGAGGATCTATGATGAATTGTGTGTATAGGATCTTGAGGGTTGTGAGACTTACGAGATGAGAAGCCTTTTGGACTCGCGTTTGAAGAGGACTTTTGGATTTTAGAATTAGCATTTGATCCAATGTTCGTTTGAGTATTGAAACGATTTTCATGGTAAACATAGTTTTGACTAAGGACGTTAGTTCAACAGTTTGACTTTTAGATATGCCATTAACTGTGAAGACTTGGTTAGGTGACGTTTGGACCTTTGGAAAGACAGTCACCATTTCTTTTAGAACTATTGGATTATTTTGAGAAATATGTGCGAATTTCACTGAATTTTCTGAAATGAGAGCTTTCGCTTTTTCAGGTTCGTTTTTAAGGAACTGCAAACAGTCAACCTCATCTTCTATAGATATTTCACTCATTTCACTGTCCTCATCGAATTCAGAAATATTTTCGATATTTAATTTATTGTCTAAACTCAATGAATCAAATTTCTGTATAGTTTCGGTTTTAATCTTTAACACGTCATTTTCATCAAGTAACTGTCTTAGCATGTCCTTGTGGTCTTTGGACTGAATGAATGATTCGATATTGTCAAGTCCAATCCTATATGCATCTGAGGTTTCATCTTATGAGATGATAGATTCACATTGAAAACCATTAGCATCAATTTCACCTTCCTTTAATTCCAAAAATGGCAAGATCATTTTATGATTTTTCTTACCAATTTCACAATCCAAATGCAATTGAGTGATATTAAAATAAAGCCTCTTAGCAATCAAACAAAAAATGCTACGTTTTTTTAAAAGCTTTAAATTGTCTCGTTGTAAATAAATAGACTCGTCCCTAGACCTAGAAAGCTCAGACTCTATCTTCTCTATCCACATCCTTCGTTCCTCACTCTTCGAGGACACCCTGCTGATTTTATCGGTTATGTTAGCGTTTGATAGGCAAGTTTGTTCAACCTTTCACTTATACTTGAAAAGGTGAATTTTAAATCGTTTAATTCAGTTTCATAATTAGATACAGGAACATTAAGAGATTCAAGAATGGAATGTACCTTATTAATCAGTTGATCACATTCGTTGATTTATGCAAGAATTGGCTTTGCAGTGAAGCAACTTTCATCCTTTCTTCCATTCGCTTCTCATTGTCCTCCATATGTTGCATACCCTCGCATTTTTGACGCGTCATTTGTCACCATAAAACACTTTCCACCCACATGCGAATCCCTTTCATTCGCCACAAAGCTTCTTCCGTGAGTGGGCCTTCTAACCTCTTCATCCTCTGAATCAGTGGACCGTACCTCCACTCCACCAAACTCATCATCATCCTTATTACCCTGCACAATTAAAGCAGGCATCAATTTATCAACTTTCTTTTTCTGCTTAATTTCCTCAAGCTTTCAAAAATGGTAGGCCTCATCATCTTCTCCCTCTTTCTTCTCATACAATCACATCGGCATGCACTCTTTAGCCAAATTATTCTTGCCATGACAATAGTTGCAATCATAGCCTGAATCACCTACAAGATGTTTCTCTTTCTTTTCTTCTTCCTTCTAGAAGCTATTCACTTTCTCCTCCTTCGCTTTTTCTGAACTATAGCTTCCCTGCCAGTTTCAGTTTTGGTTGGAGGGAAACTTATTCTTTGCGAATTTCTGGGGATTCGACACCATCAGAGCGAACTCTTCATTTGTGAGCTCACAGTCAGAAATATTAGACTCATGTTCTTCCTCAACAACTTGCTTCCCCTTTGCAACCAGTGCCAACGTACCCATACTAAACACAACTTTCGCTTCTTTAGTCACCTCGCTTTCATGTGACTTCAGAATACCTACCAGCTTTGCTAAGGTGTAATTTTGGAACTGCTCTGGAGCTTTCACCGTTGATACCAACGCCATCCATTCAGACCTTAACCCATTCATGAACGTTACCTTCTGCTCGATGATTTCACGTCCAATGCCAAGTTTCGTCATCCTACTCAAAAGATGGTTGTAGTGATTGAATGTTTAAGTAAGATTTTATTCAGCCTTTTGTGTAAAAGCACCGAATTCAAAAAGCAATACCGTTTGAGTAGAATGATCCAGATCTACATCTGTTGAGTAAAGCTCTTTAAGCCTGTCCCATATGGCTTTGGCTGTATTGCAAGAACTAATAAGACGAAAGGTATCAGCCTGCAATGTGAGTATGATGATTATCATTGCTTTGATGTTTCTTTGCAGTTTTTCTCTTTCATCCTAAGGAACTTCCTTGACATCAAGAAGAAGTCAATTGAGATCGGTTTGAGTTTTAATCACCCTTCTTGTTCCAGAGTGAACAAAAGCTCCAATAGTGATAGCTTGCCAAATCAAATAACCATTATCTTCTAACCCTAGAACATAATCTTCAAAGTGAAGTGCCCAGACTTCATATTCATTGGGAAAGAGACTGGGAATCCTAGTTGTTGACCCAATATTGCTAATGGAATTGATCTGAGAATCATCATGCGATATTTTAACAAGATCTTCGTAACCTGTTTAAGAATCAGACGTGTAAAAATTTAGGGTACTATTAAGATCACGAAGACAGCAACAAGAACACAAAGATGACGATTGAACAAGATCCAGTATTAACGGAAACCCTAGTAGCTTCTTTTAACAGAAGAGATGCATATAGATTACACAGTCTCCTGCTCTGATACCAATTGTTAGGATAAAATCCTTAAAGACCGATAAGATTCCAAAACATAAAGCAAAGAAGAACATGAAAATGAATCAAAATGTGCTTAGTGATTCAAGCTTCACAGCCTCAGAAGAGCTCGATAAGAACTGCTGCTGTAGAGGCGTGATTAGGGTTTACAAATGTTTTTAAAGATAAAAGCGTTAACATCCTACAGTGCATGCATGCACTACAAATACATAAACCCTAATAAATAAGATGGCTGGACAGGCCCAAACCGTGTACATAATGGACTAAAAACAATAAGCCCAATGACACAACATCTAATACCCAACAACCTATATGAGGGTTTAGGCCCAATTTGGAAAAATGGGCCATAGTTGGGCCATTAGTGAACCTTTGTGGACCCATTTGGTATTGGTCCTTGATGGGCCCAATAGGCTTGGGTTATTTTATGGGTTGGGTTGGTGGACCATATTTAGACCTAATATGTGAAGGTTTGGTCTTAGATCCTAATAGGGTTAATTGTGAGTTTGGCTCAGTGTTAGAGGTCAGAGAACAACAACAACATTTAGAGGATTTGTTCGCCATCCGAGGTGAGTCTTCTCAGTATACTTACCTGAGTGGTAATTTATGTGTGACCAGAGGGTCTTATCTGAGTTATCGACCGGAGGGTCTCAATACATTATTAACAGGAGGGTCTTGTTTGTGTATACTACGAGATGTGTATTCATGTATATTGTCTTTGTGAATTATGTTGTTATATTACTTTGTGTATATGTGATCTTATGTGCTTATACTCAGTTATGTGATATCATGCATGTTGTCGTTGTGATATATGATGTATGTTATTTTGTGCGTTAATTGAGTTAGGATCGGAGGGTCCAAACTAAGTTGTGAGACCAGAGGGTCCTCACTGAGATATGGGACCAGGGGGTCCAACCCAAGTTGTGAGACCGGTGGCTCTTCACTGAGACACATGACCGGAGGGTCTTATCGAGATATAGCCATGAGAGGCTATTTATTTGTACATGTGGTATTTTGGGGAACTCACTAAGCTTTGTGCTTACCGTGTTGTGTGATATGTGTTTCAGGTACTTTTCATGATCGCGGGAAGGCGCCAGCTTGATTGTACACACCAGATAGAGATCGTGATTTTGAGGATTCTGGAGTTTTTTTTATCAAACATTGTTGACTTGTGTTTTAACAACTTATACATTTTGTGGTTTTCTGGGAATTGTGATATTGAGTTTATGTGAATCTAAAAATGAAAAATTCATTTGAAAATTTGGAGCTTTACAGTTCATGCTTTGGATGATTTGATTTGCATGTATAACTTGAAAAAAACCAAGATCCAAAGCATTAGGGTTGCATGTACACCATAGGAATAATGTGGTGTTCAAAACCCTACACCTTTGACCCACGAGTACAATGTGGAAAACTCACCTCAAAGTCTAAAAGACAGGTGAACCGATCAGTACTCCAAATACTGGCTTTACAAGTCACCTATACAACAAACAAGTACCAAGCTTTAATCTACCACTCAAATTACTCTATTTAACCTAAAGTCAAATTTGGTCAAAGTCAAGGATCAACTTCTAGTTGACCTACACCATGTGTACAAGATGCTCTAGGCTCCACGTAGAGCATAAGGCGATAAAACGGGCAGAAAGGAGGCTACATGTTGTGTAGCATGATTTACGCCATGTGTATGGCGTTGATGCCCAGTCCTTCCATTAAGTGCTTAATATAGAATGACACCACATTCAATTATCAGATCTAGACCTAATAATTGTCCTAAATGATAAAGTTCCAATCTTTATGAATTTGCATGGCTTATAAGGGCTTAAGAGCAAACCTTAACCTCATGACAACTTCTAAAGTTCAAAAACTCATGCTGGGACAGCTGGAAGTAGCCAAGATCCCATTTTTATGACTTAACACCCTAAAATACGTCTGGAAATGCACTCTACAAGCTCTAGAGTAGATCATACTCAAATGGACCAAAGTAATGGGAAAAAAGGGTATAAACTTCAAGAACATAGTTAGATTTATCAAAGGAATCATAAATGTGTAAGATTTATACCTTCTTGAGATCAATAAGAGCCAAAAGGTCCTATATCCACAAGCTTGAGCACTCCAAGTCTTCAACACTTGGGTCTTTCTTCTACAAAGTGCACCGAAATAACACACAAAGACCTCACATATCACTCAAAGGAATTAGGATTTTGAGAGACGTGAAACAAGGGGTGAAGGTTGATGATAAAAAGGCTCTCAAGGGGTTAGAGACCTTAAATAGGGCTCATAACCCCAAAAATTAAGGTTTTGCAAACACGCGGCTACGCCCTGAGTAACCAACTCTACGCCCAACGTAGAGCACTTAAGGTTCGTGTCCAGTTTTCGTCCTACGTGTTGTGTAGGAGGCTTTCATATGCCTCCTGTAGGACCAGATCACCCAAATCCTAAGACTTTTCAATAAAAGGTAAATGAAGCATACCTGCAAAGACCGGGTGTTACAAGTAATTAACCACATTTGGATACAATTACATCTCTTTTTGGCTTTATTGTTAAAAAAAATAAGTACTTAATTTTAAACGAGTCCATAATGTAAAGACTTTAAACGTAACGTCCCAAATTTCGAGTCCAAAAATTTCATTTTGATTAACTGATTATGAAAACATTTATTAGAAAACTACTTAAATATATATATATATATATATATATATATATATATATATATATATATATATATATATATATATATATATATATATATCATTTTGTAAATCAATTTATCATGTCTGAAAACCCAAATAATATAATAGCAACATGTCATAGTACAATCCCAGAATATCTCAAGTGCGGAAGATCAACGCGTGTGCGTATGATGTGCTGCTACTGCGCCATCTCCTTCCCCTTCGCTGAAGAGGTACTTGAAACAAAAACTGTAAACTGTAAGCACGAAGCTTAGTGAGTTCCCCCACCATACCACATACAATACAATCACATAACATACACAATACTGCCAGGCATATCTGGGTGCCCGACCTACCCCTTCGGTCCTCTCGACCGGATACTGCCTAGCATACCTGGGTGCTGGCCTCCCCTTCGGTCCTCTCGATCGGATACTGACTAGCATATCTGGGTGTTGGTCTCCCCTTCGGTCATCTCGACCGGATGCTGGGGACTATTTCACCCTTACTACTACCACATAATATCATATCACATATATCATAATCTGGCTAGCATGGCTAGGTACTAAACTACCCCTTCGGTCTTATTGATCGGTAACCGGGGACTATTTCACCCCCTAATACCACTATCACATAACATCATATCATGCTAGCACATAAAACATAACAGATAGCAGCAAACCTAGATGAATATCACAAAGACAATCATCTAACATACAACTCTTACTAGTGGGCCGGCATTATGGTCGTAGACCCACCGCTACTGGAAGGTAACTCACCTCAAAAGAGTAGTTGCTGATAATCTATACGGGAAGTCTCTGTCTGCTACTTCTCCGGAAATCCTCCGGCTATAATCCCCACAAAACACTTAGTCAGAATCTGATATCTACTCTTAGGGTAAAATGATAATTTTACCCCTAACCAAGACCAAGCTGAAGTCAAAGTCAAAGTCAACTTCCAGATGACCTGAATCGCCGAGTTGGGCTGCAAATTCGTCGAGTCCCTATGCTTTTAATTGTCCTTATCCACGACTCTACTCGTCGAGTTTAGAAATGACTCGACGAGTTCCCCTTTTATGTGAACATCGAATGAACCTTCATCCTACTTGCCGAGTTGTATGAACAACTCGTCGAGTTCATCCTCATCCTATGAACCAGTTGTTAGATTAGTGTCTAAGTCCATAACTATTTTGGTATGTACTTGACCCGATGGTGCATGGTCCTTTTGGGTTGCCTTCATCAAAGCAACTTGATAGGATGAATTATGGAGAGAAAGGATTAAATATGATTTATTAATATATTATGGGAATAATATATTAAAGGAGAAATCATATTGTTTAATTAATATTAGTCAAGAATTAATAAGAATTAAGTTTGTGACTAAAAGAGATTAATTAAACTTAAGGGACTGGAACTGTAATTATAAGATAATTGCAATTTGGGCTATGGATTGCCTTATATTAAGGAGTGGACGAATTTTATGGGGAAACCCATTGGAAATCGTCCAAGGCCTTTAAGGAAAGGAGTCCATGGGTTGCTTAGGGCTTAAGCATCCAAATTAGGGTTTCCTTGTTAGATAACCCTAATAGCCTCACTATTTAAGGAGCCCTTATGCCCCAAAAACGTCGACAAGTAATCTTCTAGGGTTTCCACACGTTTTTGAGAGCCTCCTTCTCTTCTCTTCTTCATCCTCTTTCTCTTGGTGTTTGTGAACCATTAGAGGAGTGACATTTGTGACTCTAAGCTTTCTAAAGTCATTACAAGGAGGATTTGAGATTGTTATTGCTACATAACAATCAAGGTATGATCTAAACCCTAATTATATGTTATATTGATTATCATATGCTAGATCTAGGGTTTATATTCTTGGATAAATTGCATGTACAATAGAGAAACCTAGATCCAAGCATTAGGGTTTGTATGAGCACATAGGATGTTCTTATGGCTAAAACCCATCAGTGGTATCAGAGCCTTGATTGGTTTCTATTGTATTGATGCCTTGTTAATTTGTTCATGCCTGAAAAAAATCGTTTTTGGCTCTTGGCTGATGTACTCGGCGAGTCCCATTGTGGACTCGGCGAGTAGGCCCCTACTCGGCGAGTCCGTAAGGGGACTCGGCGAGTTTAGCTGTCAGACAAGCGGATTTTCGGGATTTTTACCTATTTTGACTTAGGATAATTGTCATAATTGTTTAAACTTAATAAAAATTCGAATTTTGTTAATCCCTTATGATTATCCTTGTCAAAATAAAAGATTTTGGTCATCTAATTAGATAATTGTTACCTTATTTGATATATGTTAAGTTATGGAAATTATTTGATCATTATCTTGCTAGAATTTGAACTAGATCTAATTAGATAACCACCAATTATAGTTAATTTCCTTATTTGAATTATGTGATCTAGAATATTCTTGACAAAGTTTGGAAAAGTTTCAAATTAATCCCTTTAGGTTTTATAGTCTAAATTAGAACTCAAAAGTTTAGTTTTGAAATTTAAATAGTTGAAACCCTAATGGTTTGAAAAGGTTTCAAAACTTGTCCTCAAGTTTTGGAATTTAAATTTTGATTAAAAGTTTAATTTTTATGTATATTTAAATTCTAAACCCTAAGTTTTTAAAATGTTTCAAAACTTGCCCTCAAGTTTTGGAATTTAAAAGTTGATTAAAAGTTTAATTTAGGAATGTTAAATTCTAAAACCCTAGTATTGTTTTTGAAAAGTTCATATCACACACTTATGGTTTTATTAATTAATTAAGGTGTACAGTTAAAAGAGGCTTAATAAATCCATAAAAGTTTTGGTTTACAATTTAATTGAATTAAAAGTATAATCGTAAAATTTCACCACCTAGTATTTTAAAAAGTGTAAAATACACCCTATACTATATATAACATTAAAAGTCTAACATTATATATATGTATGAGTAAAAGTCAGTCTTACCGTTAGTAGGCCTCATTCACGAAGCTGGTCTATAAGGAGTGTTTAAGGAAATTGCCTATAAAATGGCGATTGAATGGGTATCCACTCTTACCCACCGCACTCTTGACTAGTGGAGGGTCGTTAGCCGAACGGGTAGGATATGAAAAAACCTTCCATTATAAGTATAATGAAGTACAAAAGTAACTAAATGTTTAACAAATTCCCAATCTTAGTTACTTAGGAAAAAGTGAATTGATGCAATTCCATGAAATTACACTTTGTGCCCTTGCGAAGACGTTAGTGGAGCGTGTGTGGTTTACCGGAACACTAAATAGTTCTAAGCAAAGGTAGCAAAGGGTGACTCAATGTTTGTCATAGTTCGGTGGAGCGTGTGTGGTTTACCGGCACATCGAATAGGTGACTGTAACATGTGAGGGCACCATGTAAGTTTGCATGGTTATTCACACCCGCTTTGTGATCCTCAGCATCCCAGTCACAAACTAGAGGGGCATATCGAGATTTAAACATGCCATTGAAAGTTCAATGAATCTCAAAGGATCTAGGAGTTTTCATAGATTTAAAACTTAAATTTCTTTTTCGTTTTTCATGGTGGAAATTAGTGAATCGTCATTCACTTACCTTCAAATATTCTGCAATTAAGGTTACGGCATCCCTCTCTCGAGTTGTGGAATATTGTGTTGGGTCCTAGCCTTAGTATTTCATTTGGGTGATTTACTAAGGACTCAATCTATCAACTAACTTGAATTCGTTTTTCTCCCATTTTGTAGATATCAAAGTTCGACAACTATAGTCTTCCCAAATCCCGTGGAACAAGCTTTCCACATGAAGATGATATTCCACGATTCGATCGAGGAACGAGAGATCATGCTTCACTTCCTCCACCTCCTCCAATTATTCTCCCTAACCCACAAGTTCGAAGGCTTGAAAATTTCAAGCTCACTCAAGCCCTTTTGGCAAGTAAACATGAAGAGGGAAAGTCGGTGTGTACACACGTCCTAGGGATGAAGTCACACATTGATAGATTAAGAATGTTGGGATCCGTTGTCTGTGAGGAAATGGCTGTTGATTGGGTTCTTCAGTCACTTCCTAACTCGTATAGTGAGTTCGTAAGAGAGTACTATATGATGAACTTCGACGTGACCCTTATAGATCTCACCTATATGCTTATTGCTGCTGAATCAGCAATGGTTTGGCGCAATAGAAAAGCAAAGTTGATTGGTGAATCTGCCTTCAATACCTCTATGGATATAGACAATGGCAAAGAAATACATGCTATGATCGAAAAGTTTGATCATAAGAGAAAGGCAATGTCTGAAGTAGTTCTATGTCCTGTTCCAAAAGAGTCAATTTGCTTTTATTTCCAAGAGAAGGGGCATTGGAAACGAAGCTGCCCTATTTACGTAAGAGATGGGAGAGTCAAAACGTATGGCTCTGCTTTAGGTAAAATCCATTGACTAACTCTTTTAAGCTCCTATTCTAGATTCTTACTACATAATGTGATAAGATTACAATTGATGTTTTGTAGAATCAAAGAAAAGAGAGGAAGCTTAAGGGAATAAGTGAGCAGAATCTAACCGTGAAGAAATGGATTTCGATCGCATTACTTGAAGATTAGATTTTGAGCTACTACTTAGAGTTAGAATTAGAAATATGTATTAACGTAGTTTTTCAATGAATTGCATTGTAAGGACAAAATTTTTCCGCAATAAAATAAATTTTGATTTTTATATTATTTATTTATCCTTGCAATGGCATATATGAAAAATTGATGTTTGGATGTTTCTATTATTAGCAATAATGGATTTGATTCTTAGTTATGGAAATGTCGAAAATTTACCAAATAAGGAGAGTTTCTCATCGCCCAAGTTTCAATTGGATAGAAACTTGGAATCATGCAACTTTGTTGCACGATGAATGAGAAATTTCATATTTGGAAATTAGACTAATTCATTGACAAAGTGTCAAGTGAAGGACTAGGAGATCGAGTACACAAAGTTGTGTGTTGGTCAAAGTCCACCATAAGAGTAACAAAGATATTCGTCATGGTTTACTAAAAGTTTAGTAAATATGATTATACTTATAAGATTAAGTATAATTCTGAATTGATTAAAAATGTTTAAATCAATAGCAGAACGAATAAGAAGAATCAAGTAGGCAGAAAGATAAAAGTTTCTCCATTCTAAGAAGAAGGGAGAGTAGCTTTTATGCTTTATGATAGGTCTTAATGATTAAAAACCATATCTCAATTGATCCTCTAAGTGAGTCTTATTACAATTGTATGTCTAAGAAGAGGAATCAAGAATTGAAGAAATGGTTAAATCAAGAAGTCAATCATACTTCGTTCCAAAACAAGTCTTAGAGTTATGTTTGTGAAATTGAGTGATAAGTATTAAGAAGGTTTATAACATTCATCAAATGTGGAAAGTTGTGATGTCTTGGATAAGACAAAGACCAACTAGGACCAATTTATGAAGTGTTTTGATAAAAACTACACTAACTCTTGAATATTTGTTTGTCAAGAAATGTTTATTGACAAGAGAATCTTATATGTCAAGGAGTCAGGGGGAGTCTTAATGGTCTTGAAAGGTTTCAAGAACAAATCAAAATAAACATTATCGATCGTCACTAGCACACGAGTTGAGGTTTACAACCTATCGTGTTGACACTATTTTGTTTCTGTGTCATTCCAAATTGAGTCAATTATGCATGTGAGTTCTATGAGTTCTCATTTGAACGCATAAAAGGCAGGCACCTTGATCAATGAAAAGTACATTGATAGGAAAAGGTGAGCTGCTCAACTACTTGGAAGACATGGTGGGCAACTATGCTACCATAAGGCAAGAAATCTAGATTAAGAAAGTTCGGTCCATATGAGTTTGAATTTGTCGTAAACCTTGGTTTTGACAAATTCACATGGATAGGAACACATACACCATTAAAATCTAAGTGTCATAAGATTTTTTTCCTTCATGAAAATGACTGTGAGAAAATGCTTTCACTAAGAAAGATTTTAAGAAGATAGCAATTGTAAAATTGCATTCTCAAATTTGATTATGGTTACGGTATCCCTCTCCATGACTCGAATTGTGAGATTTGGCAACTGGTCTTAATTGTTTAAGACACATATGAGCTATCTTGGATAAAGGTGTATGAGATTAAGAAGCCTTGATAAAGGATTATCAAAGCATTAAGTATTAGAAACATGAACTTAAGAAATTCAATAGGTATTGTTTTTCTGGAAGTTAAGCTGATTTCTAAATACATGTCAAAGCTAGTGGGAGCATAAGTGTTATGTTTATAATAATCATCATGATAGTGGGAACATAAATGTTATGATTGTATGATTATTAAGGCCAGTATTGCAAGTTAGCAATATTAATTATAGAAAACAAGAGTTATACTTTGCAAAGTAGTAAGGATGTAAAGTTGTTTTGCTATAATTAAGGGAGAGAATATTGTACTTCATTTCAAAATCAAAAGCTTAGATTAAGAAATTTTAATAAATTTAGTCAAAGGATACATAGTGCGTTCACAAATTTCGATTATGATTACGACATTCCTCTTCATAGTTCGAATTTTGAGAACGTAGCACATAAAATATTATGGCAGAAGATTGACAAAGTATCAAATCTTTATGTAAGACGTTATGCATCGGGTCCCATACGCTTCGGGTATAGGATCGATTGCAAATGCTATAATATTTGACCATTCTAAAATTTTCCAAATGTCTAGCGCATTTAGAGGGAAAAAGGACAAGAATCGGTATTGACTAAGATAATTAAACCACTATCAAAGGACAATCCAAAGTTCACCGAGGATTGGTCGCTTGTGAGTAGTTGGAAGTATAGTATTGAATGGACCATATCGACATTATTATGAATAGATAAGATTCTATTAAGAATGAGTTGTAATATGGAAAATATGGAAACGTGTCCATATTGGGAATTGAATATTGAAAATCTATGTCTAGATTAGAAACTTTTATGCAAAAGGATGTTCAAAGGAATATACTTTGAGTGAGAGACATCATATCTAAGGAATTGTATTGTAACAATCTCCGATAGAGGACTTTGTAATATCGTTGGCAATAGTCTTTGTGACTTTTTGTGCTATGACATTACGAAAAGAATCATTGCATAAAATGTTAGAATCTAACATATTCTATAAGTGGCAAGAATTTGATATTCTTTCACTTATGAAAACGGATTGAGAGTTGTGAAATGAGTATGATTGGAAATGTGTTCATTTGATCTATTTCACAAAGTAAGAACCAAAGGTAAACAATGTATGCATGCTAAGAGCATGGGACAAGTGTAATAATTCAATTAAGAAGTTGATTACACAAAACAACAAATAATGAGTAATTGATATGGTGATAAATAAAAGGTGTTTTATTTATGCTCAAAGGTTTGAGGCCATATGGGATTAGTATTATTCTTGTGTTTCACTTTGCATGTTTTGACTTCCTGAATAATTTAATTAGTTTAGAACAGTCAAATTATTCGAACAGGCCACAGTCGTTCATATGTTGGAAGTAGGTATGAATAAAGACTGTCATGAATTGGTGTGTGGATTGTCTAAAGAGTATTAGACATAAGCAAATGTTTGCTGCAACGTTCATGAGTGCTTATGAATATCATTTGAGCATTGGATTAAACCCACGCTCACTTGGATCACTCCATGAATTGTATCACGAGTGATTGGTGAGACGATAACATCTTATATTCTTGAAACCGAGATGTGTGAGTTGTATCTTGCAAATCGGTTGCACATTGATAATATGTAAACGCACTAGTAACTTGGTGTTATAAAACATATTGTTGTGTGTCATTTGGTGAGTAAGTGCAAGCGAGCATTGAATCAAAGTTTATCCGTTCCTTTTATCCAAAGTAGGATAAAAGTGATATCTTTGGGCCCCTCGATGATTTAGTGATGACAAACGTAAATGCTCGGCCGGGCTAGGGCTAATTTGATTTGTTCAATTAGTCAGTCGTCATAAATCGGAAGTCGAGAAATAGTACAGAAAGAATGATTTGAAATCATGTCTTATACGGTATCTAGAATGGAGGAATATATGATCCCTTATCTAAAGGACACGCGTATCTGATAAGATCAGAGTTGACAGCGGCTTTGGAAAGCTACGACTGCAGATCAGGATCTGAAGTCATACGCATAATTGTGATTAGACTTATCCAAGTGGGATACTGTTGGATTAGTGTCTAAGTCCATAACTATTTTGGTATGTACTTGACCCGATGGTGCATGGTCCTTTTGGGTTGCCTTCATCAAAACAAATTGATAGGATGAATTATGGAGAGAAAGGATTAAATATGATTTATTAATATATTATGGGAATAATATATTAAAGGAGAAATCATATTGTTTAATTAATATTAGTCAAGAATTAATAAGAAATAAGTTTGTGACTAAAAGAGATTAATTAAACTTAAGGGACTGGAATTGTAATTATAAGATAATTGCAATTTGGGCTATGGATTGCCTTATATTAAGGAGTGGACAAATTTTATGGGGAAACCCATTGGAAATCGTCCAAGGCCTTTAAGGAAAGGAGTCCATGGGTTGCTTAGGGCTTAAGCATCCGAATTAGGGTTTCCTTGTTAGATAACCCTAATAGCCTCACTATTTAAGGAGCCCTTATGCCCCAAAAACGTGGACAAGTAATCTTCTAGGGTTTCCATACGTTTTTGAGAGCCTCCTCCTCTTCTCTTCTTCATCCTCTTGCTCTTGGTGTTTGTGAACCATTAGAGGAGTGACATTTGTGACTCTAAGCTTTCTAAAGTCATTACAAGGAGGATTTGAGATTGTTATTGCTACATAACAATCAAGGTATGATCTAAACCCTAATTATATGTTATATTGATTATCATATGCTAGATCTAGGGTTTATAGTCTTGGATAAATTGCATGTACAATAGAGAAACCTAGATCCAAGCATTAGGGTTTGTATGAGCACATAGGATGTTCTTATGGCTAAAACCCATCACCAGTCCTGTCTTCGACTCGTCGAGTTTTATGAACAACTCGTTGAGTTCATCTTCAATAGTTAGGAGATTGCCTTGGACTCGTCGAGTCTGTTCTAGCACTCGTCGAGTCCTATAAACTCCAGGTCTCCCAACACGTCTAAACAGCTATAGGACTCCCTTTTCTAGCAACTGACCATCGCAGAAGGGTTTAAGATGGTTGAAAGCGCACCGACTCGCCGAGTCCCAAGAACGACTCTCCGAGTCCCAAGAAGGACTCGCTAAGTCTAACCTTGACCATTTCTATACAGTCGATCTAAATGGGATTTAACACACCAAAACCATAGATCTGGCCTCCTAATGTCCATTTTATACGTAAAGTTCCAAACTTGATACACATGCATGGGGATTTTAGCTCAAAAGTCCATAGAAGGTGCTCTACAATGTGCATGGGGCTCTCATGGCCATGGAGTTGGCACCTTTATGCCATGAGACCCCTCCAATTACTCAGATCTGGAAGTAGAACCCCATGAATCACCTTACAAATCTGAAAATGGCTTAAGAAGCCCTAATTGCACCATGAATCTAAGCCCTAAAGATGAACAACCAAAAAGGAAGACCAAAACAAGGGGCATTTACCTTGCTTAAGCTGAAGATGAAGTAAGATCCCTGAATCTATAAGCCCAACTCAAATTTCCCAGCTTCTTCCTTCCTTCCAAGCTTCACAAACCAACCAAGAGCACCAAAATGGCCTTAACACACACATAAACGGCTAGGGTTTCGATATCCAGCTCTAAGGGAGTGTTAGGGACAAGGGAGGCTGAGTTAAGGTGTTTATATAGGTGCAAACCCTCAGATTTAGGGTTTTACTCATACAACGCCTAGTCGCCGAGTCCGTCTCCCGACTCGTCGAGTAGATCACTTAAAATGTCTGCGGAGCTCGACTCTACTCAACGAGTGGGTCCTCCGACTCGTTAAGTCCCAGAGAAAAACATAAAAATGCTTGAATTAAATGCGTACCAGGAATCGGGTGCTACATTAAAAAAGATTGTTAGCATTCAACTTTTAATACTTAATCTAGGGCATGTTTAGCAACGATCTTTTAATAGATTTTATCTTTTAACTTTTAACAAACAACTCGATTTAAATAAAAAAATTTGTTTGGAAATACGAACTTTTAGTATTTCCATTTAGTTTAAACAAAAATTTCTAATCTAAAAGTTACTACGACTTTTAAGGAAAAGCAACTAAGTTTTTTTAATCAAAATTTTGAACTATTTGATTTATTTATTAAGTTTCACATTTAGCTTTTAGATGCGTGTCTTTTTATATAATTTTATATATTTCAAAAGTTTTTAGTTATTTTTGTCAAACAATTATATAAAAATAAAAATTACAACTGCCGACTACCATTTACCAACTAATTTTATTTAAAATAAAATAATAAATAATATCTAACTTTACAATGATATTGATTGCTGATATTTTAAACCCATTTGTATTTTATATCAACTTGATGTGTCATTTTATAGTTTTGTTTAGAGGAAAAATACCTATTTTATTTTGAAAATGTGACATTATAAATCGATGATAAATCAATTTAAATACGTAGCTTAGGAATATGTGTAGTTAAATATGATGAAAAAAGTGGAAACTACAAAATAATTTGTATTATAAGGAAATAACATTTCATCAAAAACTTAGAAGATCAAATTTAATAGAAGGGTTAATGTCATAAAAATTCTTAGTTTTTCAGGGTTTTGTCAGTTTTATCCAAAGTTGAATTTTATGTCTGTTTTTACCCTCGCATTTTCAAAAAAAATGTTTGATTTTACCTTTTTACCGGTGATAACAGGTTTTCTAGGTTACCATTATATTAACTTCGCAAAAAACTCTTAAATTTATAGTTTTTTATGTTTTTACCGTTAATTATATATAATTTTTTTACACTTTTACATTAAGTATTTTTTTTTCATAATATACATATTCATGCAATAAAATCGTGTTTATATATGAAAAAAATGTTTAATTAAATGTTGTATTTATAGTTTTTTAATATTATATATAAAAATGTTTATGATTGAACAAGTTTTGTTATTGATATGTATATTTTTAAATACATAAAAATATGTATTTGTAGTTCTAAAAACATATTAATTTGTTTTTTATTACATTATATATATATATATATATATATATATATATATATATATATATATATATATATATATATATATATATATAGACACACACATAAAGATATAACATTTAAAAAAAAATGTAAATACAATATTTAATTAAAAAAAATTTCGTATATAAATATGATTTTTTCTGCATGAATACGTATAATATGAAGAAAAAAAATACTTAGAGTAAAAGTATAAAAAAATTATAAACTCAAGGGTAAAAACGTAAAAAAGTTGTAAACTTAAGGGTTTTTTTTGTGAAGATAATATAATGGTAACTTGAAAAACCTGTTATCACCGGTAAAAGGGTAAGACCGAACATTTCTAGGAAAATGTGAGGGTAAAAACGGACATAAAATTCAACTTTGGGCAAAACCGACAAAACTCTAAAAACTTGAGGATTTTTATGACATTAACCTTAATAGAAATATCTACAAAAATAATATTTTTCCATAACTTACTTCGAAGTTGGTGGCGGTTGATGGTTGGGCAGCGACAGTAAAGAGGGACAAGGCAACGACGATGGAGGTAAACTATGACAATGGGGTGAACATCTACGGTGACGGTGGTGGGAAGGACTTTGAAGACCACAATGGCAGCGGTGTGATGTCAATAGTTGATAGACAAAAAAGATAATTGAAGAAGGTATTATTCGTTATTAAAGTAAGACGGGAGAAAATAAAATCACATCTATGATAAAATAAAGATTGATTTATACCCACTAAAAACCTCCACACTACTATGCGGGTGCAAAATAGTTTAATGTATCGAAAAATTATAACATGCAAATTTTATGATCGATAATTTGTTTTCTTGTTAATTACCGGTTGTTTTTTATTTTTTCATTCTACACACAATAAGGTCAAAGAAATAAAATAAAAATGTGGATGACTCACTCAGGAGGTTGAAAGTTATTAAATATTAGGGTAAAAAGGAAATATATATATATATATATATATATATATATATATATATATATATATATATATATATATATATATATATATATATATATATATATATATATATATATAATTGATTTTAGAAACTAAAAATGTCAAAGTGGTCAACAAGACAAAAGTCTAAAACATAAAAACTTTATTATTCCTAAAAAATTGAGAATTAGTTATATATATATATATATATATATATATATATATATATATATATATATATATATATATATATATATATATATATATATATATATATATATATGTATAATGCTTGTAAAAATAGATTAGAAATTATTTTTATGTATAATATTGCAAAATTAAAAATATAAATTGATTCCTAAACGTTACTATGAGTTTCTATTTTAACGTTTTAATAGAATATAATTCCCTTACAGATACATCCTCTAGCACAAAGAAGCCAAGTTACCCAACCAATGATGATATCTTTCCACACAAAACTGGCTATTGCCGGTCACATTCACCAATAACTCTGACTCAATAACTTGTAATATCAGGTTTCCGGTTGGTTAACGACTCAATAATTTATCTCCCTTCGGTGCTCATCCACATCCGCAGACACTATATATACCACCACATCCTTCAGGTCTTGGATGTCGGCTTCCCTCGTTAAAGCCTATAGTTTTCTCTCATATTAGCCAGTGATTCCTTCATTATTTACTCTTATGCCATTCTAGGTTATGGTTGCTGTTGTTAACTGCAAACCGCAGAGCCTCAGCTCCTCCCCTGCCATCGGCTTCCCCCGATTCCGCTACTTCCGCTACCGCCGCCTCCGGTGACGAATATCTATCTATTCCTACCTTAATCGGATTTCATTCCTAAGTGTATATAGCTTAATAGACTTGTAGATACAAAAAATTATAAGATGTCAACGAAGAAGAGCAGCCCGAAGGAACAGGGGAAGAACAAGAAGGGGAGATTATCTGAGAAATCGGTGTCGTTTCACGGCCGTGTTCCTGAAGATATGGTTGGGAAGTTGATTAGGCCAAGGACAGTGCCAAATTTGATCACCGGTAGAGGTGCGATTACGACGGAGGCGATTACGCCTCCGAAGCTGACGAAGTTGTTGCTTAACGTCACGGTTCAGAGAAGTTTAGGTCCCGTGCAGGTGTTGATATCTCCGGAATCGACCGTCGGTGACCTTATCGCTGCCGCTCTCCGCCAGTACTCCAAGGAAGGCCGGCGAGTGATATTTCCGTCTCTAGATCCTTCCGGATTTGATCTTCATTACTCGCAATTTAGTCTAGAAAGTAAGTGAAATCCCTTTTCTCTCTCGTTAGATTCACACACTAACAACAAACATTAAGCTAAAATTTGCTGTTTGCATGATGACGTTAATCGACCAAATAAGTAGCTAATCTGCTACATAATCGTAATCGACAGGTTTATCTAGAGACGAGAAGTTAAACGAGTTAGGTTCACGGAATTTCTTCCTTTGTCCTAAGCAACCGGCTACCACTGCCGGAAGTAGCGGTGGTCATGGTGAAGTCGGAGTCAGTTACGTTGGGATGACTACTACATCACCGCCATCATCGTCCACCTGCTCGACGGAAGCAGAGAAAGTGACGAAAGGCGGAGCAGTCTGGCTCAGGTTCATGGAATTCATGCTGTAAGATTTGATCATATTGATTGATTTTTACTACAGTATTTGTAGTTTCAAATTAATTGGTATTCAAATTTCTGGTTCCAATTCAGTTTCCGAATTTCATCAAAATAAAGATTGATTTTAAGATTGATTGATGATTGGGTTTGAAATTGATGTACATGGATTAGCTATTTAGCTTGTATGAGTATACAATCTCAATAATATAATGTTAAAAGTCATACTCGCAATATTTAAGTTATAATTTGGAATATATTTATTTGATAATTGAACAAATGGATGGAATCTTTTGTTGGACCTCGGATTGGTCCGATTTAGACCCGATCTTGTCGGGTGTTTTAATGATGTTTGTTTTACTGTCACATGATTCCAACGAGGGTCAACACCGTTGTGAATCGTTTTGGTTGTTGAAGGCTTTTCTACCATTTCATTCAAAGAGCATTGGGTCCAGGTCAATGTTATAACACCACTTCACATGTCAGCTCAACTATAACACCACCTTAACACCATGTAGGAAATGATGTTCCTTGTTATGACATGTTATGAGAGTAGAGAGAGAGAGAGAGAGAGAGAGGCAAAGAAAAATGATGCTATTGGCCAATTCTCCCGTTGCAAAATGTCATGACACCAACGAGATGTACCATAACACATGGGGGGGGGGGGGGGGGGTGTTCCCCGTCACAACGGTCGTTGAGGGTGCCACATCACCGGTTGGTTCTCATTTTTGGCCCATACCGCATCCTCTTATACTATTAGGTGTGGGCAACATATTATTACATGTTACCACACTCAAAAGGTGTCATGTCAGCATCCTATTCATACATAGGTGTTATAACACCCAAGGTGAAAATAAACAACATCTAATAACATGTGATAATATCAATTATTTTGTATTTTATTTTTATTTTTTTTTGATGTTTTTTTTTCTATATTTCGAATTTGTTTTTTTATTTATTTATATTTGAAAAGTAAAAATAAAATTTTAATAAAATTTAAATTAAAAACAACATTAAAAAAATTACAACAAAACACAAAAACATTTAAAAACCTAAATAGCAAAAAATAAAATAAAATAAAATAAAATAAAAAAAGATGATAAAACCTATATTTTTTGGCCTAAAACTATTCATCTTCGTTTTCGTGACCAACAAAGATGTAATCCATCAAGTCTTCACGGAGTTGCTTGTATTTTCGCTGATCTTGAATATCAACCACTATATGTAAATATTCTGATGTCCCTAGTTTAAATTGCACATGTCTTGGCTCCGTAGGCAAATACATTGCAATATTGCGTCCTTTATCTTCGACAACCATGTATGCATTATGATACATGCATACATGATATATCGTAGAGTATCTAACTCATAAGGTCTCGTTGCATGTTCAACTATGTGCCATTTTGATTTCAAAACCCCAAAAGTACGTTCAAACGTCCTTACGTGCTCCTTCTTGTCGTCTCTTGAAATATTTGTCCCTTGGATCTATTGGGTGTCGAAACGCCTTTACAAACATGGAATATTGTGGATATATTTCGTCTGTAAGGTAATACCCAAACTTATATTTGTTTTCATTCACTGTGAATGGAGCATCCAGGGCTTTTCCTGACAAAAGATCGTCAAATATTGGTGATTGATCGAGAACGTTGACGTCGTTGTTAGAACCCGCAACCCCGAAAAAAGCATGTCAAATCCATAAATCTTGTGAAGCAACAGTCTCTAAGACCAACGAAGACGCTCCATGATGACCGCTCGAATACTGGCATTTCCACGCCACAGGGCAATTTCTCCATTTCCAGTGTGTGCAGTCAATGCTCCCAAGCATACCCAGAAAACAATGTCTTTCTTCATGCGCTGCATATAGTTGTTGCATATCATGCAACGAAGGTTTGCGCAAGTATTGGTCACCAAAGGTTTCAACAACACTTCTTGCCAATAAATACAAACTTTCTCGTGCGTTCCTCTCAGACATTCTCATATAATCGTCAATAGAATCGGGCGACTCCCCCATTGCCATAAGTTTTATTGCAGCAACACATTTTTGCAACCCTGTGAAGCCTCGTTTGCCTTTAGCATTATATCTCATTTGGAAAAATTCATACCTAAATAAATATTAAACATGTAAAAATTGTATTTATTTTATCTAAAAGTGACATTTTGTAATTTATAAAAATTGAAACAAACGATACCTTGCTTCCGTAGCGTTGGCTATCCTTTCAAAGACATTTTTTCGCAAACGGAATCTTCTTTTGAAATCGTTTGGCTGGTAGACACAATTTTCGGAAAAGTAATCATTAACTAGTCGTCTATGCCCTTCCTCACGATCTCTATTTAACACTACACGTCGCGTGAGTAGTGGAGCTGGATCTAGCTGTAGTAGGTTGTCTGTATAATACCGGTACATCATACTCACGTACAAACCGTCTTCGTCGTTATCATCGTTGTACGGATGAGTCGGATCAAGACGATTCATATTTTGGTTTTGAAATATTGAAAGAATTATGTAGTTGAGAGAAATTTATGTTTTTGTATTTAAAAATGATATAAGTTGTATGTATTTATAGTGTAATTTTTTTTTTAATAAGTTACTGTTTGAAAAAATGGTCGAAATTGTGACCGTTTGCATCAATTAACCGCGTTATGGCCCGTTGTCGTGATAACATATAGTAACGTAACACCTAATAAGGACTAGGCGGGGGGTGTTCCACCCGTTATGGCGCCGTTATTAGCGTGCCAAGTCGGATAACGTGGGTTGCGTGTTGCCCACAACCGACTCTCTTAAGATATATATAGTACATCAAAAAGTCACATAACTCAACTCAATCATATCCACATATAACTTAAAAAGATAAGTACAATCTTTTATGACATAAGTTCAAATGATTGAAAATGCCCAATTTGTGAATGAGGTTGTGAAATTGATTTTTTCCATGTTATTTTGTCAAAATATATGACCGTTGCGTTAAGGTATGTGCATAGGAGATAATAATTAACCCGTTGACGATGGAGTCATGAAAAAAGTGACATTCCAACCTCATATGCTATGTATCTTTACGAAACACTGAGTTTATAACCTCATACAATATGAATGGAAATTAAACATTTTAAATACAAGTACACGAGGTTTAAGATACAAATACAAATAGGACCGAATACACGGTTGATATAATCTATATGCTAACAACCCCCATGGTTGATATAATCTATATACTAACAACGCCCCACACTTTGATCGTCATTCAAACTGGGTCTGAAATCGAGGAAGAGAGACAATGGAAACCCTTTAGTGAAGATATCAACATGTTGGGGATGTAGATGGAATATTGTGACATCCCCAATTTAACGGCCAGAAAAGACCGATTTGTTTATGCTTTGTTTTTAAAATCAGAGTAATCGTTTAAAGAAAATTGGTGCTGAATTTGTTCCCAAAACAAAATATGATAAGAATTTATCAAAAAGTTTCTCAAAGAGAATGTATTTTCATTATATAACAAAATCTCGGGATGTCATGTTTCGATACAGGCACATAAGTATAAACAGAACTTATATTTATTTACACTAATGATTTACATCTCCTTTAATCTCTCAGTGAAATATGTCTTCGTATTGATACCTGTGATACAAAGAAAACTGAGTAGGTCAGGCTTGGGAGCCTGGTGAGCATATAGGGTTCTCAACCCACAATAATACATTTATTATATTCAATCATCAAACAATCAACTCAAATACCCATCCCTATATCTCCTTTATTTTCTCAAGGGTTTACCCTAAGAACCCATAATCCTTCATTCATTCATTCATAAAGATTTACCTAAGGAATTGGCACGAAATCCATTGCTGCCAAAGTTTATCTATCAGATACTAAATCCATAGCTATTAGGCGCTAAGTCCATAGTCACCAAGGTTTACTCAATAGGCACGAAGTCACATCGTCACCAAGGTTCATCAAATAGGCACGAAGTCACATCGTCACCAAGGTTTTACTCAATAGGCACGAAGTCGCGTCGTCACCAAGGTTTTTTACTCAATAGGCACGAAGTCGCATTGTCACCAAGGCTTGCTCAATAGGCACGAAGTCGCATCGTCGCCAACTATTCCATCTACCCATGTTCTACCCAACATTTTTGTAGATATAAATACAAACACAGTTTAAATCATTTAACACCCGTATAAAAACATCAATTCCAAGCCCATCTCAAATAGACAAATAATATATAACACATAGCACGTATTTTATAGTTAATATTTTATATTTATGTGTTAGAAGAAAGTAACTATACACTCACTTGATCAGAAGATGATCGGACAGCACTACGGCTTGAAGAAGTAGTATTCTTCGGTGAAACCAGGAGATCTTCACAAAAAACCGGGCTTCTCGCGGGCAGAGCTTCGACTTGGAAATTTCACTTCTCGGGATCTTCGGGGTTCGGGACTTGCTTCGGGTCTCGGGAATGATACCAGGGCTTCAGGATATTTCTTGCACGCAAAACGATGCAAAACGAGAGAGAAAGGAAAGAATAGAGCACCAAAACTCGGCAGCCCTCAACGTCTATTTATAGGGTGCTGAATATGGGATTATGTTGGGCGTAAATCTAGGTACGTTGGGAGTACTCAGTACGTTGGGCGTACTAAGCCTTACGTTGGGCATACGCGACGTCATTGCATGCGTATGTAGTCGAGTGACGTCATTGCATGCGTAGCTGAGGCGGTTCCGGGTACGCTGGGCGTACTCCAAAATTACGTTGGGCGTACTCGATTAAGCAGACTTCAGACTTGCGTAACTTTCGCATACAAGCTCTGTTTTTGACGTTCTTTATATCCACGCGTAGGTGAGACTAAGATCTACAACTTTCATTTAGACTCCGTTGGCTAGTTTTAACTTTATTTTAATTATTATATTTTTAACAGGCCGGGACAGGAAATGTCCGTTAAAAATTCATAACTTCTTCCTCCGACGTCCGTTTTCGTATGTCTTTTTACCGTTGGACTACTATCAACGAGATCTTTGATTCTCGTTTAGATTGTTTCTGCTAGAAATCACTTGATCTCGAATTCGAGTTTCGGGCTGTATACTGCGAAGTCGAAATTTAGAAAAATCATAACTTCTTCATACGAAGTCAGATGTGGACGTTCTTTTAATGCACACTCTCAGTTTAACGAACTCTACGACTTTCATTTAGATCACTAAAGCTAAAAATCGCTCTAACGTAAATTCACATTTTACGTCACTCAGCGTCGTGTTGGTTCTGTCGCGAAACTTCGACATGTCATAACTTCTTCGTTATAACTTGGATTTCGGCGTTCTTTATATGTACGAAATCCTTGTAACATATACTACAACTTAGTTAAGATTATTCATTCTATATAATCTTCTATCAAAAGTCATTTTTGACGCTTATCGTCTCTAAATTGACTAGCCCTAATCTTCTATCAAAAGTCATTTTTGACGCTTATCGTCTCTAAATTGACTAGCCCTAATCTACGGGCGTTACAAATATGAAGAACATGAATGTGTTCTAAGTGACTACATCTTTCACAAAATGTATATCAATATCCACATTTTTGGTCTCTTGATGTTGAACCGGATTGGAAGACAAGTAGACGACACTAACATTATCGCAGTAGACGATGGTTGCTTTAGTTAGGGATGCATATAGTTCGCAAAGAAGATTGTGTGGCAGACAAGTTATGGCGACAACATTGACCACGACCTTACCACTCAATCTGGATATCGATATGTGATGTTTCGAAGACGAAGAAAGAAGATTGATGTCAAGAATAAAAACATTAATCTGGCATAGATTTACGGGTTGTTAGGAAACCGTTAATTAACATTGAAGTATGCAATGATCTGCTAAGATGATGACACATTAGGTGTAAGTTTTGGTCCATCGTGCAACGGACGTAGTGCAATATGCGCTTCAAAGCACTGAAATGAGGATCACATGGGGTCATGCATATAAACACAAATAAGTTGAACATGGGGTCATGCATATAAACACAAATAAGTTGAACTGCATTGGATAAAAGTGTTGTGTAATCCTCATTCATTTCCCTAAGCTAGTTAGGACCTTCAAAATATTGGGGAAGAAGTGACAAGGTAAAATGTGAAGATTAAAGTGTTAAATTGGTTTTTAAATACCATGGCATGATTGGGTTTATGTGGGATGAGTAGGGAGGTGACATATTTGGATTTGTGTTCGAAGTGTAATGTGGCATGTAAGAGGTGGGGATGTACGATATTGAGTGGGTTGGACCAAGGTAGGGGTAGGGTGTCTTAGGTATAGATCAGGGGTGAGGAGTAAGTAGAAGTCAAATATGAGTTTGTATGGTGTAACATCCCATTTTCACGACCAAAAATTTTGATTTTATTTAAAGTAAAACTTCCCAATTATAAAACCTTTTATTCCCAATTACAATTATTGAAAATCATAGTATTCTAATGAACGTAAAATCCTCAATGTTGGTGATGAGTGTGTACAGTCCCACCTTCGCCTACCCAAAGGTGTCGTTGAGACCTGAAACAATAAACAACTAGGTAAGCATAAAGCTTAGTGAGTTTCCCCCAAAATACCCCATACGATAAACATACAAGCATGCATAACGGCCCACAACCCTCCGGTTGGAATGCCCAGGCCCAATAAGTCCTCGGACTGGAATGCCGACATGCAACGAGTCCAATCAGCCATCAGGCTACAATACCCAAGGTTTGTTGGCCTACTGCCTCAACCTAACTGTTCTTCCCGAGCCTCCGTGCCTACGGCTTATAGCCAACCTGCACCGGGTATCTTGGCCTACAACACAAAGCAGGTCGTCCTCAACCCACTACTATCATATGTTGACATATAAACAATAAAGGATCAAGTAGGCACATAATACAGTAAAACTACAATCATACAACTCACTACCACCTACTAGTCCTCACACCGCACAATGTCCTGCTACCAGCTAATCTCCATGAAATGCGTAACCATAAGTAACCAGAGGTGAGATAGCCACCTGAACAGATGATCGTACTTTATAGCCACAACCAAAAAAGGAACAGTCAAGAAAGCCTAGATCAAGAGTTCTCAGGCTATCCTACATGACTACAAACAGTCCCTAGGGCACTCCACTAGATGATAACAAGCAAGTATAGGTAGACATATAGATCTATAGATCCTTAACGCATAGTAACATCCTACATACTAGGATACCGATCTAACAGATCACTGCACCATAACAACATTCTATATACCAGGATATAGATCTAATAAATCCCTGCAACATAGCAACATTCTATATACCATGATACAAATAACAGATCACTACAGCATAGCAGTATCCTGTATACCAGGATACAGATCTAACAGATCACTACAGCATAGCAACATCCTATATACCAGGATAAAGATGTAACATATTACTACAACATAACAACATACTAAGTACCAACAATCCAAGTAATACATGACCGTATATACTTAGAGGTGAGATAGACACTCGTACATGTGATCCTACTCTAAAGCTATAACCAAACAAGGAACAGGAAAAAGAACCTAGATCAAAAGTCATCAGTCTATCCTACATGACTATATACAGTCCCTATGGCATCCCTCTACTAAAATATAACCAAAATTAGAGGGCTGACATAGGTGCCTTCGACCCACGGGTACACTGAGGCAAAACTCACCTGAATCGAAGAACTCTGAAACACTATAATATGATGCCTTTTCAGCATTGCTTGCACCCACAAATCTATTAATCACCAAAACCAAGTAAAATCTTAATCAACAGCCCAAAACCCTCAAGTTGACCCAAAGTCAAACTTAGTCAAAAAGTCAACGGTCAATGCCAAAATCAACTACAGCAGGTCGCCATGTCGTGGACATCCTTGACCACGTCATGGCCACTAAACTACAAAAGAAACATGCCTCAACCCAATCATCACATCGTGGTGACTGGTCTGGGCAACTTAACCCATTAAGTCACTTTCCTTTCTAACTTCAAGGGCTCCAAAACTCAGATATTGTCCTTTCTAAGGTCCAAGTGGATAAAGTATCCAACTTTATCCCTTTAGACCCTCCGAGAGATAGAGATCTCACTCTTAGGTCTAAATAGGGCAAAAACATGACATGGCTTAATCAATAAGCACTTAACCTAGAAGAACTATTGACTAACAACTCCAAAAGGGTTTCTAGCACCATTTCCATCATAAAATTTCATGCTTTTCAGGCATGCATGTCTAATGCATGCCTTGAACTCTTATTAGGTCAAAACAAGGAAAAAAAGGCCAAGATTCCTTGCATGGTCTTAAAACTCAATTCTACTTCAGATCAATATAGCCAAATACTCCAAATGGCCCGGGGATTCATAAGGTTGCAAACTTTATGAGATCCCACCCTCCAAAATCCACAAGATATAAAGAAAAGGGACCAAAAATCCAAGATCTACCAACTTATCAAGGAAAAGATTGAGTCTTGAACACTCACCCAAGTCCAGAAGATGTGCTAGAAGATGTATGCCGCTTACAAGGTGATGAACCACACCAATGACTCCCTTCTCCTTCAAAGAATACCATCCAAGCACCAAAAATAAACTTTCAATAGCGATGGCGGCTAGGGCTTCGAGACAATGGTATGGATGTTGAAGAAGATAACCTAAAATAGGTTTTAACATGCTTAAATATGGATGGTACCCTAAAAATACATGGGCTCGGGCCTGAACAGGAGCCACGCCATGGCCATTCATTATCACGTTGTGGTGGCACTTGAAAATATGCCTTCATTAAATTCCATGCCACGCCGTGGGCACCATGCCCCACGTTGTGGCTAAGCATGTCCTCCATAGCCTTATTTGATTTCTTAAGTCTTGGCCCATCTTCATGGAAAACAAGATGTTACAATTCTTCCACACTTAAATTAGATTTCGTCATCGAAATCAGTTCTTGCAGTCTCCTCTAAAAACACCATCTAAACCCTTGTGGGTTCTTCATACCCAACTCCATGGCCACGAGCTGATAGTATCCGTATAATGGCAACTGAAAACATCAAACAGATAGGTTACTACAAGACCAAATTCCCCTAAATTCTATACACTACCATTAATTTAAATTCCAAAGTTACACAACTTTCCAATAACATCCAAACTTTTAGAATCACTTTGGAACCATGAAGTTTCCTTATCCTAAGTTCGTAATCATTATTTCAAATTAATTTATATGAACTATATGAAATTTTATACTATCTATGATAGTTACTTGAACCTAATTGATCAACAGTTCACTTTGGAATGTCTAGTTCTATTCACTAAATCGTATCTCATTAGAGATCATGAGTTTTAACTTCAACTTTGAGATTTATACATCAAAATCACTTAACCAAAACAATCCATAATAAAAAAAAATGCATCTACTATTGATTGCATAAGTCATATGTGATTGTAAACAACTTAATTATGAGGTTAAGGCTTCAAGTAACCCAATTCTACCTTTAGAGATGGAATTTCACTATTATAAGAAGTAATGGAAGCTTATGATGATCTAGAGTACATTAATAACCTCAAAAACACATTCAAATCATAATGAAGTCCTCAAATTCGAGTTCATGGAGCTAGAATTAGAAAGCACCCAAAATCATCATCAAGCTTCAATCAAACAACTATAGAGAAAGTTGATGATGAAGTGATGTTCTAGGGATGGATTGGAAACTAAAACCTTATCTAAGACTTCAATTTGAACCATAAGAATCAGATTTTATTTCCAAGCGAACTCTAGATGTGGATAAATGTATATTTAAAGAATAAACCAACCTTCAAATGTTAAGAGATGTTAGAACAAGAGTTGGATCTTCATAAATATCATCAAGGAGCTTCAATTCTTACATATGAATGAAGAACCACATCCTCTCTCATTTTTCTTCTCTGGATCAATCCCAGTAACAATGTTAAGAAAGGAAGGGAAGTCATTCTTATATATATATATATATATATATATATATATATATATATATATATATATATATATATATATGTGTTCAATTGACCATTAAATTATTAGTTTTTAACTAAGGCTTCTAACTCTTTAAATTTAATCCAAAATTTTCAATATTCTAGCAAATAAATCCTTGACATTATCACCAACTTGTCAAATCGATCCCCTCTTAATTTATTCTCTTTCTAGTCCAAATTTACTATTTTCGTTTAAATTCCGAATGTAAATGTTTTAATAATACATTTACTTAGTAATTTATTATATTTCTTATTATATTATCATTTAGTTACTTATTTTTTTTTTATTTAATTCCACTAAAATAGCCTAAATTTTTCTAGGCCCAAAATAGGGATGTTAAAATAAATACCCAAGAAAGATGCATAGTGAACTTCATTGTGCAAGGTTGTGAGGAGTGGCGAGGTGGTAATAACATAGATACCTAAAAATATCTAAATATGTGTAATAAGCGACTTTTTGAAATATGTGAGAAAAAGGAGTGTCATGGTTAATAGAAGAAGATGGAATGATGTTGAGTAACTAGATAGTAGTGAGGAGGGTCTCAACCCAAAATTTGGGTGGAAGGAAAGCTTGAAAGAATAGTGTTTATATAGCATTGTTGGCAGTTCGAATCAAAACCTTTGGTTTTCCATTTTCTTGTGATACATGAGGGCATGAGAACCAAAATTGTATGCCGTTTTGGAGAAAAAGGAATGACACAAGTAATTATCATATTCACCTTTGCTATTACATTGTAGAGATTTTATTTTACATCTAAATAAATTTTGGATGTAAGAGTGAAAATGAGATAACTTATAGAACACATCACACTTATGTTTGAGAAAACAAATGAATGAAACAAGTAATTATCATATGCATTGTCATTATTACATTATAGAGTTTTTATTTTACATCCAAAGTTAGTTTGGACCTAAGAGTGAAAATGGGAAAACTTATAGAACACATTAGACTTATGTTTGAGCAGGTATACACATGAAATTAGAGAAACGACCAAGAAAGATAATATAATATTGTAAGCCATCTTGTATAACAATATGGATACTTCAAGACATCATAATGTATTATTTCAAAAGGGTATAAAACATTGGAATTACATATACAAATAGGGAGATGAACATGTTTACCAACTTGACATGCATGACAAATAGAGCAATTTTTTGTTTATTACAAGAGATAAAACTGTTAGAATCTAAAGAGAAAAATGTGATCAACAAGGATGATCAAGATGTTGGGGTCAAATAGAAGGACTGGATGACATGATAGGTTGCATTAATGAGGAAGTGTATGGCTAGATATCCTTGGGAACCTCAATGTAGAAGTTGTTGTTTTTTATAATCCTTCATAGAAAATCCAAATTCATCTAAAGATATAGAGACCTTTCAGAATGAGTAAATTAACAGACATATATAAGGTTTTTGATAATGTTAGGTTAAATGAGGACATTGTTAAAATGCATGCGCCGATATGGGTTAGTTATGTGAGTGTGTTGAGTTTGTGTAACAGGAATTGAGGATCTGTATATCGGCATCAAAATGAAGATGAGAGGTTGCCATGGATTTATATACAACCCATTTTCACTTTGGTCTTGTAGAGTCATGGCTTTAAAAAAAATTACGGAAGAAGTGTGGCTTGATCAGATGGGTCGTTGGCCTTCTTATGGGACAAATTCTGATGGGTGGAAACATAGGTATCAGGATCTAGGCATGGCATAAAGAGGTTGTTGATTGGGCAGGTATTACTATTGGACAACCCATTGTGGTTGCTTGGTGGTCTGTCCATATGTGGGATGTTGAGCTTGTGTAAATGAGGTTTGGAATGAGATCTAAAAAGCCCATTTTTCTATTTTGAGTAGGCTCACTATGGTTGCATAGGTTGATGTGAAGGAAATTTGGAGGCACAATGTTGACCACGAGATAGATCTTGAGAGTGACCACCACCATGAACACATTCCCATCCTCAACGGTTAATGCCATGGTGGTTTATTCATGTGCAAGATTTTGTCACAAGAATAGTATGATAAGAGGAGGGCTCATTTACTTGTTGATGAGAATCATGGATCATGCTTCAAGAAAGGTTAGGAGGTCCAGTGACAATGAGGCTTGTAATGTACTTGAGGGTTCACGATTCACTTGTATGGTTATACAGTATTATATATTAGGTAAGTAAATAACCTAAGCATACAACTACAATCTGATACAATGTGTATTTATGAGGTAATGAGTAGTATGAGAGAACTTATTAAGTTTTTTAAATACTAACAATAGCATGAATTTGAGAAGGCTTTAAGAATCAATAAGGATACATTCTACGTAATTGATCAAACTATCATTTCATTGGAGCGTAGGTTTGAGCTATATAAATAGTATAAATATAATTTTGGTTTCATATTCATAGTATAAATTTTGAAGTAACTAAATACTTATGAACTATAGGTAAGTTGCAAAAACATTGACTAGACTTTACAAAATGGTCTTATCGTAGACATCGATGGTGATGATTTATTCATCGAACTAGAACTGTTTAAAAAATACTAATCGAATATAATATAGCTAACATAATATTAATTTTATTAAAGAGGATAACAATTTATCCAATTTCTTTTGTAACATACATAATATCATTGATTGTTCCCATTACAGTTGAATCAGCAGAAAAAAAAACTTTTTAGAACTAAAACTTCTAAAATCTTATTTGCGATCTACCGTGTCTCTTGAACAAACTAAACTCTTTGGATTTGATTTTTATTGATAATGTGTTTGTTGAAAATATTGATTATGAAAATATAATACATGAATTTCCTTCTATAAATATTAGAATATTGATGTTTAGAAAATAGTAATTTGTTTGTTATTTATCTGTAACATCCCCAAATTATAAGATAACTTTTTCTTTTTAAAACACAAAAAAAACCATCTCAAGTTTCATACTAAGTAAAATATAGCCATCAAAAGATTTCAAATCTCAAAATCAGTTATCATAGACATATGTTATAAAAATGCAGAATCTGCAATGGATGTGATACAATCAAGTCACGCCCTTCCATTTCCTATCAGAAGTACACGAAACATTTAAAATTAAACTGTAAGCACAAATCTTAGTGAGTTCCCCATGATACCACATACATACCAGTAACGGGCCTTGCCCAACATTTATGGTTCATTCAGACAGGCTCATCCAACTCACTTACATTTGGGCCCAACCCGTTAAACATATAGATGGGCCAAGCCTAATAGGCCTAGTCCACAAGCACATAAATGAACATGCGATAGTCACAAAGATAACACGCATACCATAACACCCATGTCCTACAATATGGTGAGAAGACTCACCTCGCAGATAAATCGAATAATCACCACAACTTGCAGAAAAAATGTAAAGGATGGTCTCAAAAAACCACCGAAACATTAAATGAAAGGTTAAACCTCAGTCTATGACCTAAAATCCTAAATTTTGACCCAAGGTCAAACTTAGTAAAAAATTCTAAATTTTGACAATTGGATGTGTCTAGAAAAACCTCAAAAGCGTGTCAAACTCACAAAAGATGTGTCGTGTCCTACCTTGTTCATCCCATATATTCTGACTAAACACATTATATCAAAATCTCTAATTTCATAACTAGATCTCCTTGATGTATAAATGGATAAAGTTTCCAACTTTATCCATTAAGACATCCCAAAAAAACTAGATCTAAAACCCTAATCTCTAAAATGTCTAATATTGCCTTTTTCTTCACCAATAGAGTAAAGAAAGCTCTTGCATGCACTCTCTACTCCAATAGTGAGGTTGCAAAACAGACCCAATGCTAATCTCACAAGACCACAAATCTAATGATATGTAACCCTATAAATCATGATCAAAGACTGATGATCACCTTTCATACATATTACACATCCCCTTTTGACTAGGAACACTGCCGCCCACGAAGAAACAAGCACCCAAAACATACTGATTATAAACACTTCACCACCCTTATGGAAAATTTGGACCTAAAAATGGCTTATGTAGATCATTTGACTTCCTGAGGAGTCACCACCATCCCACAACCTCGATGAGCATACTGATGAATGAAACATAACCATATATATTATCTAAACTTCTCATTATGAATCATGTGCACAACCACCTAATAGATTATCCTAGGGAAGTATTCTGAATTCCATGCCTTGAAATCTCCAGAATCAATACTCCATCACCGGTAACCTAATACATAACAAAAAACTCTATAAAAACAAACTGAGACCCACAAATGTAGAAACACGATAAGAAACATCATGTGCATAACTGTGACCTTCCAACAAAACAACATTCTACTAAGCACATGACCTAAAACTAGATCACCACTGAGCCTCTAATCTTCATATAATTCTCTAACACTCAATCATGCCAACAAGACTAACAAACTGAGACCTAAGAGTCTCAACACATAGTTATTAGGTCCAACCCACAGTTATCATGTCTAACCCACATAAATCATATACTCATTGATTCACATTACTTCATGACACCATCCATCCATTAGAAATATAAGCTCACCGTACAACACTGATGTGTTGTGAAGTTATCAAGGCCCTTATCACATGTAAATTGAAAGATGGGGAATATGTGTGTGCTCTTGTGCAAAAAATGCAAAGACACTTGAAGAGATTAGAAAAGCTCAATGCGAACTTGGAAATAATGTTTATAAGATTGATTCTTCTAATGGTTTAGATAAGGTGTGCTTATGGCATTTTCGTCATGGGTACATCAACAAGAAACGTATCACCCAACTCTAAAAGGATGGAGTGTTTGAATCGTTTGACCTAAAATCAGATGATGAATGTAAATCTTGTTTGTTGGGCAAGATTAATAAGTCACCTTCTACATGAACTTGTGAAACAGGTAAAGAAAGATTTTTTAGAACTCACACATACTGATGTATTTGGTCCTTTTAGATCTTCCACAAGGAATGTTATCGCTACTACATGATGTTTACGGATGATTATAGTATATATGTATATATCAACTTAACCAAGCATAACCAATACCCTTCTAGACCCTCCAGTACCCTTCTAGACCCTGAAAATGGTAGCATTGAGTTTTCTTGTTGCTCAAGTCGAAGTGGAATGCAAGATATATCATTAGGGTTTATTTTTGGCTTTATTTATAGGTTACAGCAAAACCACGGCATGGAAAAAGATTTGCCACGTCATGGAAGTTAAAATCGTCACGTACGCAGGTTTTTTTTATTCTCCACGTTGTGGAAATGGATTTTCCACAGAATGGAAACTGGGAATCAGAATTTTTCATAAACACGAAATTCGTCTGAAATTTTGTCTAGTTTTTAGAAAATATTGAATCTCGTCAATCGGAGTTAAGAGTCATTAGATATGGCCAAAACACTAAAGAGAGGTCATGCTACCAGCAACATCCTTTTTGCGTCTTTTTCATCTCCATTCTCCTCCTTTGGCATCCCAGCTCCCATTTTAATTGTAATTGAAAATTTAAAATCATATTAAATTTCATATATATTAAAATATAACATTTTTACTCAAATATATTTGGATAATGACCTAAAATATGTAGTTAAATAAGGCAATATCATTGGGCCATACCCCAAATGTACTGCTCAATTTTCTTGTATTTTGGGGTTACAAGACCTAGACATAAAGTGGCAAGATCGTTGAATATAGTGGTACTAGCTATAATTCCTAAATCCTTCATAGGTAGGTTCCCCAATTCCATCTCTAGATTGCACATCTCGTCTCTAGGGCAATATTCTTAAATGAACATTTGCTTCAGATCATGTCAAGCGAGTGCATAAGCTAAGTCAACACTCATGGTTTTGGAATGGTCATTCCACCAAGTCATGATTGCATCCATAATCATGCAAGTGTCAAATTTCACTTCACAATCTTCAACATAAAAGCTGGTGTGAAATACAGATTCCATTATTTCGATCCAACAAGTCAATCCAACTACCCCTTCGATGTCATTGAAAAATTAAGGCTTGTAATTCACAAAATCCTTGTAAGATCAATCTCATGATGTTCCCCTATTTTCACCGTGTGATCTACTTCCACCTCTACCTCCACCTTGTCCGTATGTGGCTTTTCTAATGATTTCATATTTTCCAACTATCAACGACTCATTATACGATCTGTAGTTCAATCTCCACAGAGTCTAGTGTTGGTGTTACTTCTAGTGGTGGTCCTGATGATGACTTTGGTGTTGGTCCCGTATTACGTCTAGTAACTCTTCTTGGAGGCATGATTATGTCCTATTACAATTTTTTTAAAGAGAGTATAAGTTTTATAAAGCACCTTGTTAGTAAAAAAGAATGTGAGTGTTAATGACTATTCAGTTACAAGACTCAGTTTAAATTTTCTGGATTTCCTAAGTATTTTTATGTTGGAATGACACTATATACAAAATTTATACTTAAGTAGATCGTTGTTTTGATTATAATATTAAAATATGGTGTGTGTGTGTGTGTGTTTTGGTCAAAAATCAATCAAAAGAAAATCAACCAAATTGTATGAGAGCATGTGGTTTGTAGCTATAATGAGTATCAAATTGCGATAAAAATGACACAAGTGACTTACAAGGAAAGCCCTTGATCCTTGATAGGATCTCCAGTATAAAACCTTGGGACGTGATAATGATCACCTGCCTTGTTTGATTTATTGATTTAAATGTAAGTTACAAATATAAATACAAATACAAGTGTTTGAGTATCTCTATGTGTGTAAGTTGTCAAAGAATTATGTTTGTTTTGTGTCTTTTACAAGGGTATATATAGTCTAGTTCAAGTAACTAAAAGTCTTATATTCTCGGGATCCTGTTGAACTAGTATCTGCACGTTGCCTTGACTTGGTATTTCTGGGTCTTAAGCCTGATTGAAACGATTATTCAGAGTTGATGAGTCTTTTGTTGACTAATTATGCACACGTGAAAAATAAAAAAGAAATATATCTATTAATTTTGTTAGGAAAAAATAATAATAACGGTGATGGTCAGGATCCTGATGTATGTTTCGGGATCATGAGAATCCTTTAAGATCCGGAATCCTAAATAGGGTTGAGGATCTTGACCTTTAACAATTGCCCCCAAATTATACCTACAAAATAATTGAATTAATTTCAAGTATTTAAAGTGTATAATTTAATTAAATTGAAATAAGGAATTCGAAATTTATATTATAACAGATAGAATTCTAGCTGTTAAGATAGGCATAGTTTTCTATCAAATCACTTCTCTCTCTTCTATGATCTTAGAATAAATAGGATGCATGGGTTCCCGATTTTTATTTATTGCTTCTAGCTTTCTTTCATACATTACTGGTTATCTTCAAGGTAATCCTCTTGTTCATTTCTTCATATTTTTCCTATATGTTGATCATGGGCGAAAAGGTGTTTCGTTCTCGTGGTAGTATTATCGCCCTTCCCAAAGAGGGTTTCATCGATCAAAAGATCTTGCCTTATGAAGAGACTTGCTCTTTTGATAACAAAGACATTGGATCCTTGAAAGCTAATGTGACTTTTTCTTCTGATGCTATTTTTAAGCCTTTTGATGCTCTGGCTTAGCCAGATTTCGTCTCCGCTACTTGGGATTGCTTTCCTGAATACCCTTTCTCTCTAGGTCTAACTTACTTCTCTTCTGGTATCGTCTCTAAATTTTTTGAGGTCACCAAATTTCCTACACCCAGGCTATGCCCGTGATCTAGAATATTCTCTTATTGTTCGGCCATCTGAATCACTCTATGGATCTTGACATTGGTCTGTCCAAGTTAGCCCATGTCTATGATCTTTCAACATTCGGGAATTCTTATTTCCTGTTCAAACTCAAAAGTAAAAAAATCACATCTTATTCTGAAATCAAAACAAAACAATGGTTCCTTGAAAGAAAAAAATTTCTTTGTATGGTGTGATTATATCCCCAATAGAGATCTAGTGTCAAAAACTTTGGTTAAAAAGGGTAGGACTTGATCCTATTATGTCAAGGATCCAGAAATTTACACTTCATTACTTTGTTTGTTTTGATGTAGCATTCAAGTTCGAAGATGTTGTTCCAGCTACTAAAGAGACTGAAGAGAAGGTTGAAAACTTGATTGCTTTGCCCGAGGCTGAAAGATATTTTAGCCTCGAATAACCCAACTTCCAAGAGAGTTCATCTATTATTGCCTCAATGTCGACTGTTAAGGATCCTTTGTATGTCTATTTTACTTTGTCTTGTCTAAAGGATCCTGAATCTATTGAATTTCGTTGTTATATACATGATCCACGGCTACTCACTCTTGTGCTCGGTTCACCCTTACTGATATCGAGTACGGTGGCTAGCTCGTGGTTAAGAGAGAAAAGAAACCATATTATCTTCCTCCAAAGAGGGATTCAATTTATCTGACCATCAAGACCCTGGGATCCAAGAAGAGGAAGTCGGTCGGGGCCCCAGATATTGGCCTGAAGAACCTTGGAGTAGAGGAGGCACTATTAAAGCTAATCTTTTTCTCACAATCTGTAAGTACTTTTGAGCTCCTTTCTGTTTTACTTCAGTTTAATTACCATGATCTTTTGCTCGTTTTTTATCATGTTTCTAGATCCACAAAGGATCTAAGGATCGAAGTTGAACGTGTAGAGCATGCCTTGAAGGAGAAAGAGGGGATCAAAAGGGATCTTATGCAGAGGGTGGAGAAGCTGAGCAAAGAGAAAATAGAGAGATAGGAAGAGCATGCCCTGGAGATCAAAGAGGTGGTTGTCAAGCTCAAACCCAGTGTCGCTGAGGCCATCTAGGAGGTAAATATCAAGTTGGTGGAGGACGTAGAGAATGCATGATCCTGGAATATGGCATCTTCGCATGAATCCCTAGCTGATCTTACTGGCAAGCCTATTAATGTTGGTCAGGATCCTACAAATAAGAAGAAGAAATATGATGAAGATAAGAAGAAGAAGGAGACAGACCCTGGGTGGGCTGATAAAGCCTAAAATTAGGTTTGGTAAAATTTAAAAACAATTTAATATTTTGGTTTGTAAGACAAAAAAAATTGTGTAGGGTTGGTGGGCAACCCTTTTAATATTTATTCTTTTATATGGTTATTTATTCTCCTATATGGTTGATGTGATTGTAGAAATGGGATAAAAATAGATTCTCCTGGTGATTAGGATACTAAAGAGTTTAGGTGTTACAAAAACTATTAAGATCCTAAAAATTTGAGATAGCTAATCACCTGATTAGAATCTTGTGATCTTTCCTTAAGCTTCGTTTGGATTTGTCCTTTTGAAAATTTCTTCAGGATTCTAATCTTGGAGATGTATTTTTCATTCTTGAGGTTAGAACTAAGGACAATAATTTTAATCTCTTGGAAAGTTTCAACTTAGGAGTTCACTGGGATAGATCCCAACTTAGGATTAACTAGGGAAGATCTCAAATTAGAATTTACTAGGGAAGATCCCAACTTAGAATTAACTGGGAAAGATCCAATCTTAGAGTTAACCGAGGAAGATCCCAACTTAGAATTAACTGGGGAAGATCCCATCTTATAATTAACTGGGGAAGATCCCAAATTATAAGATAACATGATACTGTTATAAACCGTAGGTTAACACTTTAGGATCTTAACATATGTTCAGAAATAAGAGGGTTGCCAAGTCACTAAAGCATGAAATGATCCCTTTATTCACATTCCATAGTTAGATATTGTGCTTTCAATTGAGGTGTGGAAACCTCAACACAGACGAACGAGTTTATTAACTCTTTATACCTTAAAGGGCATTAAGTATTGGTGGTTGTCAAGGCCAACAAAATTAATAACCCTATATCTTCTACACTAAAATAGTGTATAGTGGTAAAGGGGTCGAATCCGCGGAGATTGGTTCAATTTTATAACTCTATGAAAAATCTCTTTGCAAAAGTACTTGTAAAATGACAATAAAAATAAAATAGGGATTTTGGTCCTTTTAAATACTTAAAATAAAACTAGGATTAAACTAAGATTTAAATGGACAATTTCAACAAAAACAAAAGTTTGATATAAAATCAATAAGAGAAAGATGGTTGACTTAAGGTTTCCTCACTTTGACTTTTGATGAACATATCATTAGAATCCCATGGTGCAATACTTGTTTTAAATCCTTAATTTGGCTATACTAATCCAAGAAGCTTGAGATTACCTAGACTTTTCTTAATTGTTAAAATGTGTAACGCTCATGTTTCTAGGCTAGGCATTAATATTGACATAATGGTCTAGGTTAACCTTTGTAACTCATTTAGAAGAAATGAAAAGGAATTATGTAAATTTTATGTGAATTATGTGTTTTATGCTTAATTATTAGGATTTAATTAATTAAGAATAAAAATAAGCGTTAAAATTAAAGTGTGATATAAGCCTGATATCTTTACATAAAGTTGTAGTGGTCGAAACAAGGATTTTGGGAATATAAAGAATGCCGAAATCCGAGTTATAACGAAGAAGTTATGACCTGTCGAAGTTTCGCGACAAAACCGACACGGTACCGAATGTCGTAAAAAAGTGAGTTTTTGATAAACTACTTTTTAGCCTTAGTAATCTAAACAAAAGTCGTAGTATTCGTTAAACCGAGAAATTCGATAAAAAGAACGCCCAAATCTGACTTCGTATGAGGAAGTTATAATTTTTCGAAGTTTCAGCTTAACAGTAGACAGCTAAAAACTCGAATTTTAGATCGAGTGATTTTTAGCCGACACAACCTAAATAAGAATTGAAGGTCTCGTCATTATTAGCACAACGGTAAAAAGTCTGACGAAAACGGACGTCGGATGAAGAAGTTATGAATTTTTAACAGATTTCCTGTCCCGGTCTGTTAAAAATAATAATATAAAAATTAAAGTCAAAATTAGCCGACGAAGTCTAAACGGAAGTTGTAGAGCATAATTTTATCTACGCGTGCATATAAAGAACGTCAAAAACGGAGCTCGTATGCGAAAGTTATGGATTTTAGAAGTTTTTGCACAAAAATCGAGAAAATTCGCATAGTCACGCTTTTTCCACGTGTCCTCGCCTCGCATATGCCACGTGGCGAAATCTGCTGAGTCACCCTCGCATGAACAGTAGCCACGTGATCCTCGCATGCAACCCACGTGATCCGACCCACGTGTCGCTTGCTGATTGGACCGAGGGTGCGGTCCAATGATCTTCCGACGCCTCACTTCTGACTCATCATCCGAGCCTCGCTGGCCCAATCCGAAGGCGCCGCGTGCCCTTCGCGTGTCCGAACCCTCGCATACGTGTCTGAAGCTCCTGCTGCCGCGTGTCTCGCCTGATGACTCCTCTTCTAAGCCGACTTCGGATCTCACCCTATAAATAGAGGGCTTGCGAGATCTTCCGGCTAGTTTTGGAAAATGGCCATTTTTCACCCCTTTTTCAATATTTTAGCCATTTTCGCTTCCCCCGATGCCCCGAGATCATTTCCAACGCCCGGAACACGTCCCAGAGTGCCCGAAGGCCCGGAAAATTTATCTTTTCGGTTTTGAAGTCCGACCTTTCGCAGAGCCCAGTTTCACAATAAAACTCTCGGTTTTATTAGAAACGATCGTTTTAGGAAACGAATTGCTGCCCGGTTTTCATTAAATCAAGTGAGTGTATATTCACTTTCAATTTACACATAGATATGAAGTATTTACCTTAAAATACGTGTTACGTGTAAATATATTAATTGTTTATTTGAGGTGACTGTTGTGTTGATATTCTATACAAGTTTTAAACTGTATATATATTTTTATCTACAAATATGTTGGGTAGAACATGGGTAGATAGTTGGTGTGTGATAAAATAAAGTGATGAGAGGTATCGATGTTTAAGATGATATAGTCATCTAACAGAGTATAGATAACGGCCACAGACTATTTTAGATAGTCCATTGGAATGTTAGTAGACTCGTAATCGGTACGTATGTTTGAAATATATGTTCATAAAGTGTTCTTGAACTATATGTTCCTTAGGTGTTTTTGAACTATGTGTTCATCCGTTAATTCTTCTTTTTGACACTATTACGTGTCGGGGTACAGGAGTACTTTATTAGTATTTTCCCTATGCTTTTATTTTGAAGAGATTTGGACTCTTCGTTTCTTTTGTGAAGTGATCGGACGAGCTTCATGAGTCAGTGTTTTCTTTTCTGATGCCGGATAGGGGTGAGTTTGGGGGTTCAGACCACAGCCTAGGCATTAGTTAGTGTTTTCCTTTCCGATGTCGGATAGGGGTGAGTCTTGGGGTTATATACCTCACGATATTCATACCACAACCTAGGCATTAGTCAGCGTATCCATTGCCGGATAGGGTACGTCTGGGGGTTATATACCTCACGATATTCAGACCACAGCCTAGGCAAAGTTCGATGCTGGATAGGGTGCGTCTGGGGGTTATATACCTCACGATATTCACACCACAGCCTAGGCATTGATAACTACCCCTGACTTAATTGTCTTGTGGTTCTTTCTTTTACGAACAAAGGTTCGTAGTTAAACTTAGTCCATTCATTCAATATCTTTATCGATCCTTGTTTGTTGCTAGAGGATTTCTGAAGCAGTTTCATAGTTAGTTGTTCATATCGATCCTTTAGGCTAGATCTAGTAAGATCATTGTATAAGGTTAGTATGTGGGGATCAATGTTGTTAGTTCCTGTTAAGTAAACCTTGGTGATGATGTGACTTCGTGCCTATTAGGTAAACCCTGGCGACTATGAGACGTAGTGCCTATTAGATAAATCTTGGTGACGATGTGATGGTGTGCCTATTAGATGAATCTTGGCGACGATGTGACTTCGTGCCTATTTGACATAAATTGTTGTAGGAAAACAATGTTGTCACCCCTAATGAAAATCCTTAGGCTAGGTCCCTTGTGATAGTTGTTTTAGGGACGTAAGGTGAGGATAACGGGAATGGGTAATTGGGGTAATTTGGTTGACTGATTGATGTTTAAACATAATAAATTTATGTATTGTGGGTTGAAAACCCTATATGCTCACCAGGCTTCCAAGCCTGCCTACTCAGCTTTTTATGATTGAAGGTAGTGGACCCCGAGCATAGTCGGATGATGATGATGAGTGATTTTGGATTATAGGCCATTCGTTATAAATAATTGTTGTAAGGCTTATAATGTCTTGTTTATGCTTTTGATCTGTATCGGAACATGACATCCTGAGGTTTTGTTATGAAATAAAAATATATATTTCTTAAAGCAAGGTTTTGATAAATTTTTATCATGTTTGGCTTTGGGAAAAAATTCTGCAACACTTTTAATGAAATGATTACTCTGATTTTATTTTAAAAAGCATAAACGAAATCGATCTTTTCTGGCCGTGAAATTGGGGATGTCACAGTTGGTATCAGAGCATTAGTTTAAGCAAACTAAGAAATTGTAGGATTTCTAGACTTAAACTTAGAATGCTAAGTGATGATTGTGAGATGAGTGTCTACCATAATTTAGACATGAGCACTAGTTTATTTTAGGAAGGATGCCTAAAATGCTTCTATGTGCTAAATGTTTTGTGTTATAGCTATAATGATGCTATTATTTGTTCGGATCTATGGTCTGTTGCCGACCGGATCTGGAAACCTTATATGTGTAGGATTCTAAGCGTACAACTACGATATTAGAACTAGCATATAAACGTTTCGGAGTGATAAGGAGATTTATACGTCTATCGTAAATAAGGCTTTCTTATCTTAAATTCTCGCCTGGTACACCGAACGTCTGCTTGGTGTACAAAACATTATGGTGGAGACTCATAGAGAATTGAGTAAATGGAGGGAATGAAAGGCTTATGATAGTGAATGACACCTATCAGAAGATATCGTAAGAGTGGTATCTTTCCTTTAGAATATGTCTAATAAAATAACGAAACGTTTAGAGGGGTACGTTACGTCTGAAGTACGCCTTTGATTGGTAGGATGATGGAACGATTAGTGTAATTCTTGAAGTTGTCCCATTGTCTGGAATTTCCATCACCAACCAAGTTGAAGTAGAACTGATGATTGAAGATACTCGTGGAAGAACTCCTTGTAGAGTCTAGGAAAATTCTATGGTTAATTGGACACATTCGTATGTGTTAAATTGTTTTGTGATTTTAGAACTTGGGGACTGCGAGACAGTACTTGGAACGAATATGAGTAGGTGTGAATAATAGTAGAGATCTATACTACTGGAAGCACAAGACTCACACTTGGATCAGGGAAAGTCACAAGGTTACCAAGAAACTAGTGATTGATTTCGTTTTATTCAGATATGTCATTACCATTGTTTTGGTAATGACTAAGAAGATGATTGTTATTCCGACCCTAGTGGTCATATCGAATTGAGTCTGACTACGATGAGTTGGTTATGTGGTTCAGAGAACCAAGTTCGATGTAGCAGTTGACTTAAGCCGAATTAAAGTAAAGGTTGATCAAAGCGATCAATATAAGTATCATGTTCGTTGTTAAAGAAGTTGGGTTAGGTTGTATTCTGACCCAAAGGGATGGAGTGATAGTGTATGCACTGAGGCAACGGCGCTGGCTAGAGTTACTCAAGGACTACGACTGTGAGATACTTTACCACCCTGGTAACGCAAGTATTGACGCTAATGCTCTCAGTCGGAAGGTGAATCTTGAAAAAGAAAAGGCCAAGAGCATTGAGAATTAAAGTTGTCTCTACAATTGTGGGAAGTATAAAAGAAAGCTCAAGAGTAAGCTTTAGAGAAAAATGACCGAAAGAAGGAACGTTTGGGATAAAACGTTGGTGTTTGATACAAACGGTCAAAGACTGAAGGTATTCAAAGATAGGATTTGGGTACCTAAGATGGGAGGAGTAAGAGGATTTTTGATGGAAGAAGCTCACAAAACTATGTACTCAATTCATCCTGGCAATACGAAAATGTATAGGGATCTAAAACCCTATTACTGGTAGCCGACGATGAAGCTCAAAGTTGCTAAAGTATGTGGCTGAGTGTGTAACTTATGCTAGGGTTAAGGCACAACATCAGAAACTATATGGGAGTTTAGATCCTTTACCTGTGCCCATGGGTAAATGGGAAGATATCACTATGGATTCTGTGACTAAACTGTCCAGAACAAAGAACGGTCACGACATGATTTGGGTGGTCGTTGATCGCTTCAATAAGAGTGCGCATTTCATAACAGCCAACGAGAAATGGTCTATGGATAAATGTAACATACACATTCTGAAATTTTGTATTGTTATTATTAAAAGTGAATAAAATTGAGTGCTGAGTTCTAACAGATATTTTTTACTAGAAATGAAGTAAAACTATGTTTAGAATCACTCATAAAATATTGGAAGTCTTATGAGATTCCGATTACTAGCCAAATAATGAAAATTTAGCGAAAATACAAAATTTGAAATAAGTAAACTTTTATTATTGAAAGTTGTAGATAATCGCGTTAGAAACATTTAGGCGAAAACCTCGTCGAAATTCGAGTTATAACGAAGAAGTTATGACTAATCGAAGATCCACAACAAAACCGACACATCATCGAATGACGTAAAAAGTGAGTTTTTGATAAACTACTTTTTAGCCTTAGTAATCTAAATGAAAGTTGTAGTATTCATTAAACCGAGAGGTTCGATAAAAAGAACGCCAAAATCTGACTTCGTATGAGGAAGTTATGATTTTTCGAAGTTTCAGCTTAGCAGTAGACAGCTAAAAACTCGAATTTTAGATCGAGTGATTTTTAGCCGACACAACCTAAATGAGAATTGAAGGTATCGTCATTTGTAGTACAACGGTAAAAAGTCTGACGAAAACGGATGTCGGATGAAGAAGTTATGAATTTTAACGGATTATCCTGTCCCGGTCTGTTAAAAATAATAATATAAAAATTAAAGTCAAAATTAGCCGACGAAGTCTAAACAAAAGTTGTAGAGCGTAATTTTAGCTACGCGTGTATGTAAAGAACGTCGAAAACGAAGCTCGTATGCGAAAGTTATGGATTTTAGAAGTTTTGGGTTCAATTTCCGAGAATTTCGCATGGTTGGTGTTCGGCCACATCACCCTCGTCCGAATCTCTCCCCGTGTCCGCCTTGTGTCCGAAGCAGCTTATTCATCCGAGCAGCTGACAACGCACGTCGCGACTGTCGCATCCGAGGCCTCGGTCCAATAGCATTCCGCCACCTGCCCCTCCCTGTGTTGACCTGCGAAGCGAGCCACCTGGAGGCTCGCATGCGAGTCGCGTGCCTTCGCCCCCTGCTGCCACCTGCCCTCGCTGACTCACCCCTTCTCGGCCGAACCCTCGCATCTCCTCCCTATAAATACAAGGCCTGCGAGCCTTGCCAAGGAATTTTAAAAAATTGCCATTTTTGGCCCCTTTTTCCATATTTTGACTATTTTGACATCCCCCGAAGCCCCGGTGTCAATTTTAACACCCGAAACACACCCCGAAGTGCCGTGAAGCCCGAAAAATTTATCTTTTCGGTTTTGAAGCTCTACCTTTTTAGAGTCTGGTTTTTAGCTAATTCTCCTGATTTTCAACAAATAAAGCCATATTTGGAGCCGATATGCTGCTCAAATTACTATTTTAACCCCTGATTATTTTAAGGTGAGTTCAATATATAGGAACAATTGTATGTTATGTGTTATATGTGCTATGTGCTTTCCAGTGTTATTATTCTGAGTTATTTTCCCATGTTATTTTTATTCGCTATTTTTAATAGCAAAGTTATACCTTTGACCATGTGATCAGTGAAAGGACTTAGATTCACGGTGGTACTGGTATGTAGCCTCTGGCCATGTAGAACATGTCTCGTAAGAGAATGACTTCTATTCTATGGCATTGGCAGAAGGTTAGATAGGAATGGTATGTAGCCTCTGACCATGTAGAGCATGACTCCGTAAGAAAATGAACTCTATTCTATGGTATTGGCAAATGGTTAGACAGGGCTATAAGCCTGAAATCTACCAAAATGTTAATCATAAATTATATGTCTTCTGTGCCATTTAGGCCAAAGCTTTATTGATGCATATCAATTATTGAAACCGTTATGTGTTATTGATTGTAAATCTTTGAATCAAATCTTGAGTTGATATTGAAAGCCTGACATATGATACGCATATGCTATTGTTGTTCTTGTTCCCTTTGCTTCTATCATATTGGTATATATAAGGCATAAGATTATATTGTATCTATTTATTGAATTCACTAAGCGTTATCGCTTATCCCTCTCAATATTTAACAATTGTAGGTGATGAGTATTCAATTTAGTTTTATACTGCTGAAAGATTTAGAATAGTTAATACTAGTTCTCTGTATTCTAATGTTCAAGTATGTATATGAACAATAGATTCCTGGGTAGATATGAAATGTAATAAAACTTAGTCGGTTTGTATCCAATCCTTTGTAATCACTTTATCAATATAAAATATTGTTTTATAAATATGCATGTAGCATGTTTTGAGGAAGTAACTTAAGAATAATGTTGGAATAGTATGAAAGTTTGGGTCTTTCATAAATACGAAAGTTGGGGTCTTTCAAACATGGTATCAGAGCAATGGTTTAAGTGAACTAAATATCATAGATTGGTATTTAGACTTAAACTGTTGGAAGCTCAATATATGAGCTGATTCATAATAAGTATATGGATACAAACCATATGAAATATTTAAGTGGGGGATTGGGTAGTGATAAACCCTAGTATTCTAAGATATTAAGTTACTTTAGAATTTTAAGAAAAATTGTTTAAGTGAACTAGGAATGTTGAGAATTTCTAAGCTTAAACAAGAATTGTTATGTGAAGATGATACGATATGTATCTGGTATATTTTAGGTTGAATACCTAATGGAGTCAAGCACTAGAATATTAAGAGGAGATATGCCTTATATTCTAATATGTGCTAAATGATAAATGAATATAGCATACCTTAGGGTGCTTATCTATAATTGCTATTATTTGAGAAAGCTTAAGGTTTGTTGCCGACCTTGGTTTAGAAAATTTTATGTTCAGAATTCTAAGAATTTTCGTAATAGAATTTTTTCGAAGTGATAAAGAGACTTATGATAGTTGACATCGATAAGTTTATAAATAAATGATCGCGAGATATCGTAAAATAATAAATATGAATTGTTATCGTAATAAGTGTATTAATACCAATAGAGTGGTAATATACATTTAAAGTATGTTTGATATATAATAACATCTTTGGAAGAAAGATGTGCGTTTGAAACACGTTTGGGCAAGATAAATGTGTTGGTGCAAATCCACAAAGTTGTTTCCGCCGCTGTTCAGATTGAAGCAGTGATTGTTTAGAGAATCAGAAGAACCGAAGATGGCGATCAATACTTCGATAGTATCTCAATCAAAGTTGTACAAGATTTAGAAGAATTAAAGGAAGGACTAATGAAGTTTCCAGACTCAATAGGCCAAGACTTTGTCCAAAACATTGTAATGTAGTATGTAGTTTGAGTAGTAACCCTATACAAGATGTTCAGACTTAGTATTTAATAATACTAAGTGATGACTGACTTCTATCCCATCCTTATAGAAGTTCCAGTGTGTGTTAAGCCGACTTTAACATACAAGATTGGGATGGTGAATTGAGTCATTTAGTGGTAAATGGTTAAGCAACTTACTTGTCTAAGTAAGGTAGAATGCTTAATTGAAGAAGAAATACACCCATAGTATCGTATGAGAAGAGATGTTGTAGTCAGGAATGACAGAGAACCAAGTTGAAGCGAGTAGAGCTTGCTAAGATGCAACTATGATGCAGACTTTTTAGGATAGACTCCTATGAAGTAGACTTAGACTTACTCAGATACAAGAATAACAATTTCAAGGAAGAATAATGAAATGAACAAATGTGAATGATGGTTTGCATGAGTTAGAAGATGATGTAAGTAGTAGAAGACCGTTTGTCTCCATGCTGGTAGAGTAAATTTTTGAATAGTGTGTCTTGTAGAGTAGACACTACTCGAGAAAGAATTTATATGAAGAAATGGAAGTAAAATTTCTATCGACCTATGGAAAAGTATTAGGATATATTAAAGCGATCATATGCATGAGAAGAATCCTAGAAGGTGAGTATAGGTAATCCAATATATGTTTGATAGAAACGTGAAAACCCTAGTTGAGTCTAGGAGAAACTGTTGTATGTATTTGTTTAAACACATTCATGTGTGATAAGTAGCTTTGTGAAAAATTTTGAATGGTGACTTGGGAACTGCGAGACAATACTTGGGACAAGTATGAGTAGGTGTGAATAGTAGTAGAGGCCTATACTACTGGAAGCACAGGACTCACACTTGGATCAGGAAAAAGTCACAAGGTTACCAAGAAGCTAGTAAATGATTTTGTTTTATTCATGTGTGTCTTTACCTTCGTTTCAGTAATGACTAAGAAGATAATTATCGTTCAAATCTTAATGTCATAAAGAATCGAGTCCGATTAGTATAAATCCGCGAAAGGAGTTGATTGGTTCAGAGAACCATGTCTTATATAGTGATAAAACTTCAGTAGGAATACTAAAGAAGTAAATGGTCGGGGTAGTCGATAAAAATATAACGATCTTCATTAAAGAATTGAGAAATAATTAGCCAGAGATGTGACTTGCTATGTGGTGTTACTGGCCACAAGAAATGTTTCTACCATACTCTTACTAGTCATATGGCAGGGAGTCAAGTTTCCGTTCAACAATCAAAGAGTACTCCAACTAAAAAGGAGGAGGTGCCAAAAGCTAAAAGATATGTAGGTCCGAAAGCACGAATTAGAGATACGTGGTGCTATTCTTTCTGTTCCAAAGCATCTACGTGTTGATCAAACTCTTTTCATTCTCTTTATTCCATCAACTTGATTTATTTGATCTGATTCTAATACAAGAGTTTGGTTCGTTATGTGTCTTGAGTGTTATAAATACAAATGTCATTAGAATAAAACCATTCGAGTTGCTGTTATAGCAAAAGTAAAGACCTTATCGTGGGTTTAGTTTATAAACCAAGAAGGAGCAGGAGTCTGCAATGAGAATTGAGTTTTAACTCAAAGATTAGGATCGAAAGCCCAATAGAGAATGATGAGCGGGTGCAGGTTTGAGCACCGCTAGTAATTAATAAGTTTGAAGAGTTTGACAATTTTTTGGCAAACTAAAAGTTAAATATCGTACATTTTAGATTACCACGGAAGAAGTAAGATAGGACTCGGATGTTGTGACTAGTAATTTTCTCGTAAACTCTAGATCTACTCACATCTTATTTGATTTCAATACCTCAGATTCTTTCGTGCCTTATAAATTCGCATATTCTTTTCAAATTGTTTGTTACGCAATTGTCCAATCATTTCATATAGATAACATAGGAAATATATCATTACTTGCTGATAAAGCCTATAGAGTTAGTGTTATAGGAATTGAAAGTTATAATCTTCCTGGTAACCTAATTCCTATCTTTGATATTATTCTTGACATGGATTGGTTTTTAAAGAACCACGTAGAGCTCTTGTGTTACAAAGAGATGATATGCATCTCTATCGAAAGGGAAGATTCTATTTATGTCTACAGTGAAAATAATAAATTTCTTTCTTAAAAACTCGTAAATTATGTCGAAGGGATATTCTACTTATCCAGCTTATACAGTTAATACCTTGAAAGAGGTGAAAAAAACTGTGAATGATCACCTTCGGATAATTATCGACCGGCTGATGAAGAGTGCATATATTCTCGCCACACGTAAAATGACTCCATTGGAGAAATACGCGTAAGTTACTTAGACGAAATCATCGCGAGACATGGTGTGCCACTAAAGATTTTTTTTCCGATCGTGATACTCGCTTCACTTCTCACTTTTAGGCGAGTATGAAGAGTGAATTAGGATCTCGAATTACTCCCAACACAACTTATCATCCTCAGACAAATGATCAGAAGAAGAGAGCAATCCAAATAGTAGAAAATATATTGAAGGTATATAAAGTACTATATGAGCATAAATGTCACACTCAAATATGTTGGCGTGACCTAGGACAGAAGATCTTTGGAGAATCTGAAATGATTCAATACATCACTGACAAGATACAAATTCTGCCGAAAAAGAATTAAAGCGGACCAGGATCGACAAATGTCCTATTCAGAAAAGAGGAGACGACCCATAGAATTCCGGGTGGATGATTTAGTAATACTGAAGGTATTTCATGAGAAGGCGTTATACTACTTTGGAAGAAAGAACGGTTGGTAAGCAAGCATACTGCTTGGAATTGCCTGAAGATTTGACAGATATTCATGAAGTGTTTCATGTGAGCTATCTGTGTAAAGATTTAAGCATATATGATGAAATGGTTCTATTATCAGAGGTGAAACTGGATAATAAGTTAAGTAGAAGAGATCGTAAATGAAAGAACGACTAATCTACATAATAAAGATGTAGAGTTGGTGATTTTCATGTAGAAACACCGTCGAGGCTCAAATTATACTTGGGAAAAGTAAGAATGAAATAAGAGTGAAATATCCTTAATTGTTTTAATCGTTATGATTTTGGGGACGAAATCCTCAAAAGGAGGAGGTATTTGTAACATACACATTCTGAAATTGTGTATTGTTATTATTAAAAGTGAATAAAATTGAGTGTTGAGTTCTAACATATAGTTTTTACTAGAAATGAAGAAAAACTATGTTTAGAATCACTCATAAAATATTGGAAGTCTTATGAGATTCCAATTAATAGTCAAATAATGAAAATTTAGCGAAAATATAAAATTTTAAATAAGTAAACTTTTATTATTGAAAGTTGTAGATAATCTCGTTAGAAACATTTAGGCGGAAACCTCGTCGAAATCCGAGTTATAACGAATAAGTTATGACTAATCGAAGATCCACGACAAAACCGGCACAGCGCCGAATGACGTAAAAAGTGAGTTTTTGATAAACTACTTTTTAGCCTTAGTAATTTTAAATGAAAGTTGTAGTATTCATTAAACCGAGAGGTTCGATAAAAAGAACGCCAAAATCTGACTTCGTATGAGGAAGTTATGATTTTTCGAAGTTTCAGCTTAGCAGTAGACAGCTAAAAACTCGAATTTTAGATCGAGTGATTTTTAGCCGACACAACCTAAATGAGAATTGAAGGTATCGTCATTTGTAGTATAACGGTAAAAAGTCTGACGAAAACGGATGTCGGATGAAGAAGTTATGACTTTTTAACGGATTATCCTGTCCCGGTCTGTTAAAAATAATAATATAAAAATTAAAATCAAAATTAGCCGATGAAGTCTAAACGAAAGTTGTAGAGCATAATTTTAGCTACGCGTGTATGTAAAGAACGTCGAAAACGAAGCTTGTATGCGAAAGTTATGGATTTTAGAAGTTTTGGGTTCAATTTCCGAGAATTTCGCATGGTTGGTGTTCGGCCATGTCACCCTCGTCCGGATCTCGCCCCGTGTCCGCCTTGTGTCCGAAGCAGCTTATTCATCCGAGCAGCTGACAACGCACGTCGCGACTGTCGCATCCGAGGCCTCGGTCCAATAGCATTCCGCCACCTGCCCCTCCCTGTGTTGACCTGCGAAGCGAGCCACCTGGAGGCTCGCATGCGAGTCGCGTGCCTTCGCCCCCTGCTGCCACCTGCCCTCGCTGACTCACCCCTTCTCGGCCGAACCCTCGCATCTCCTCCCTATAAATACAAGGCCTGCGAGCCTTGCCAAGGAATTTTAAAAAATTGCCATTTTTGGCCCCTTTTTCCATATTTTGACTATTTTGACATCCCCCGAAGCCCCGGTGTCAATTTTAACACCCGAAACACGCCCCGAAGTGCCGTGAAGCCCGAAAAATTTATCTTTTCGGTTTTGAAGCTCTACCTTTTTAGAGTCTGGTTTTTAGCTAATTCTCCTGATTTTCAACAAATAAAGCCATATTTGGAGCCGATATGCTGCTCAAATTACTATTTTAACCCCTGATTATTTTAAGGTGAGTTCAATATATAGGAACAATTGTATGTTATGTGTTATATGTGCTATGTGCTTTCCAGTGTTATTATTCTGAGTTATTTTCCCATGTTATTTTTATTCGCTATTTTTAATAGCAAAGTTATACCTTTGACCATGTGATCAGTGAAAGGACTTAGATTCACGGTGGTACTGGTATGTAGCCTCTGGCCATGTAGAACATGTCTCGTAAGAGAATGACTTCTATTCTATGGCATTGGCAGAAGGTTAGATAGGAATGGTATGTAGCCTCTGACCATGTAGAGCATGACTCCGTAAGAAAATGAACTCTATTCTATGGTATTGGCAAATGGTTAGACAGTGCTATAAGCCTGAAATCTACCAAAATGTTAATCATAAATTATATGTCTTCTGTGCCATTTAGGCCAAAGCTTTATTGATGCATATCAATTATTGAAACCGTTATGTGTTATTGATTGTAAATCTTTGAATCAAATCTTGAGTTGATATTGAAAGCCTGACATATGATACGCATATGCTATTGTTGTTCTTGTTCCCTTTGCTTCTATCATATTGGTATATATAAGGCATAAGATTATATTGTATCTATTTATTGAATTCACTAAGCGTTATCGCTTATCCCTCTCAATGTTTAACAATTGTAGGTGATGAGTATCCAATTTAGTTTTATACTGCTGAAAGATTTAGAATAGTTAATACTAGTTCTCTGTATTCTAATGTTCAAGTATGTATATGAACAATAGATTCCTGGGTAGATATGAAATGTAATAAAACTTAGTCGGTTTGTATCCAATCCTTTGTAATCACTTTATCAATATAAAATATTGTTTTATAAATATGCATGTAGCATGTTTTGAGGAAGTAACTTAAGAATAATGTTGGAATAGTATGAAAGTTTGGGTCTTTCATAAATACGAAAGTTGGGGTCTTTTAATAAACTTGCGAATTCTTATGTGAAGGAAAGTGTGAGGCTTCACGGTGTTTCGTTAACGATTGTATCCGATCGTGACAGCCGTTTTACCTCAAGGTTTTGGAGGAGTCTATAAGAGGAATTGGGTACCAAGTTTTGTTTGAATACAGCTTACCATCTGCAAACCGATGGTCAGCGCGAATGAACGATTCAAACGTTGTAGGATATGTTGAGAGCATGTACCCTAGAATTTCAAGGTAACTGGGATGAACACTTACCTCTAGTAGAATTCACCTATAATAATAGTTTCCAATCAAGTGTTAAGATGGTACCTTATCACGCTTTGTATGGGAAAAAGTGTCGGATGCCATCATGTTGGCTGGAAGCTGAGGAAAAGCAGTTTATGGGACTTGAAATAGTCCATTAGATTGCTGAAAAGTTGTAAGTGATTAGGGTAAAAGATGTTAGCTGCTCAAAAGAGCTATGCTGACAAGAAAAGACAACCGATATCATTCGAAGTTGGAGATTCGGTTTCACTTAAAGTCTCTTCGTGGAAGGGACTTATAAGATTTGGTAGAAGGGGAAATTTGAGTCCAAGGTTTATTGGACCATTTAAAGTTCTTCAGAGAATCCAGAATCAAGCTTACAAGCTAGAATTACTGGAAGAACTAGAGAGTATTCATAACACCTTTCATGTGTGTTATTTGAAAAAGTTCACGGGAGGTGTGCCCGACATAATTCCCATTTCTGAATTAAGGTTGGACGAGAACATGAGGTTAATTGGAGAACCTGAGGCAATCATTAACTGTAAGACTAAAAAGTTGTAATGTAAGATAGTCGATTTAGTGCCTGTACGTTGGAAACATATAAATGGGCCAGATCCCACCTGGGAAACGGAGAGTGACATAGTGAGTCGCTACCCGTAGTTGTTTGTCGTTGTGTGATTCCGGGGACGGAATCATCCTAAGGGGGAGAGAGTTGTAACGCTCGTGTTTCTAGGCTAGGCATTAATATTGACATAATGGTCTAGGTTAACCTTTGTAACTCCTTTAGAAGAAATGAAAAGGAATTATGTGAATTATGTGTTTTATGCTTAATTATTAGGATTTAATTAATTAAGAATAAAAATAAGCGTCAAAATTAAAGTTTGAGATAAGCCCGATATCTTTACATAAAGTTGTAGTGGTCAAAACAAGGATTTCGGGGATATAAAGAATGCCGAAATCCAAGTTATAACGAAGAAGTTATGACCTGTCGAAGTTTCGTGACAAAACCGGCACGGTATCGAATGTCATAAAAAGTGACTTTTTGATAAAACTACTTTTTAGCCTTAGTAATCTAAACAAAAGTCGTAGTATTCGTTAAACCGAGAAGTTCGATAAAATGAACGCCCAAATCTGACTTCGTATGAGGAAGTTATGATTTTTCGAAGTTTCAGCTTAGCAGTAGACAGCTAAACGAGAATTAAAGGTCTCGTCATTAGTAGCACAACGGTAAAAAGTCTGACAAAAACGGACGTCGGATGAAGAAGTTATGAATTTTTAACAGATTTCCTGTCCCGGTCTGCTAAAAATAATAATATAAAAATTAAATTCAAAATTAGTCGACGAAGTCTAAACGGAAGTTGTAGAGCGTAATTTAGCTACGCGTTCATATAAAGAACGTCAAAAACGGAGCTCGTATGCGAAAGTTATGGATTTTAGAGGTTTTTGCACAAAAATCGAGAAAATTCGCATAGACACGCTTTTGCCACGTGGCGAAATCTGCTGAGTTACCCTCGCATGAACAGTAGCCACGTGATCCTCGCATGCAACCCACGTGATCCGACCCACGTGTCGCTTGCTGATTGGACCGAGGGTGCAGTCCAATGATCTTCCGACGCCTCGCTTCTGACTCATCATCCGAGCCTCGCTGGCCCAATCCGAAGGCGCCGCGTGCCCTTCGCGTGTCCGAACCCTCGCATACGTGTCTGAAGCTCCTGCTGCCGTGTGTCTCGCCTGATGACTCCTCTTCTAAGCCGACTTCGGATCTCACCCTATAAATAGAGGGCTTGCGAGATCTTCCGACTACTTTTGGAAAATGGCCATTTTTCACCCCTTTTTCATTATTTTAGCCATTTTCGCTTCCCCCGATGCCCCGAGAGCATTTCCAACGCCCGGAACACGTCCCAGAGTGCCCGAAGGCCCGGAAAATTTATCTTTTCGGTTTTGAAGCCCGACCTTTCGTAGAGCCCGGTTTCTCAATAAAACTCCCGGTTTTATTAGAAACGATCGTTTTAGGAAACGAATTGCTGCCCGGTTTTCATAGGATCAAGTGAGTGTACATTCACTTTCAGTTTACACATAGATATGAAGTATTTACCTTAAAATACGTGTTACGTGTAAATATATTAATTGTTTATTTGAGGTGACTGTTGTGTTGATATTCTATACAAGTTTTAAACTGTATATATATTTTTATCTACAAATATGTTGGGTAGAACATGGGTAGATAGTTGGTGTGTGATAAAATAAAGTGATGAGAGGTATCGATGTTTAAGATGATATAGTCATCTAACAGAGTATAGATAACGGCCACAAACTATTTTAGATAGTCCAGTGAAACGTTAGTAGACTCGTAATCGGTACGTATGTTTGAACTATATGTTCATAAAGTGTTCTTGAACTATATGTTCCTTAGGTGTTTTTGAACTATGTGTTCATCCGTTAATTCTTCTTTTTGACACTATTACGTGTCGGGGTACGGGCGCGTACGGGAGTACGTTATTAGTATTTTCCCTATGCTTTTATTTTGAAGAGATTTGGACTCTTCGTTTCTTTTGTGAAGTGATCGGACGAACTTCATGAGTCAGTGTTTTCTTTTCCGATGTCGGATAGGGGTGAGTTTGGGGGTTCAGACCACAGCCTAGGCATTAGTCAGTGTTTTCCTTTCCAATGCCGGATAGGGGTGAGTCTTGGGGTTATATATCTCACGATATTCAGACCACAACCTAGGCATTAGTCAACGTTTCCATTGCCGGATAGGGTGCGTCTGGGGGTTATATACCTCACGATATTCAGACCACAGCCTAGGCAAAGTTCGATGATGGATAGGGTGCGTCTGGGGGTTATATACCTCGCGATATTCAGACCGCAGCCTAGGCATTGATAACTACCCCTGACTTAAATGTCTTGTGGTTCTTTCTTTTACGAACAAAGGTTCGTAGTTAAACTTAGTCCATTCATTCAATATCTTTATCGATCCTTGTTTGCTGCTAGAGGATTTCTGAAGCAGTTTCGTAGTTAGTTGTTCATATCGATCCTTTAGGCTAGATCTAGTAAGATCACTGTATAAGGTTAGTATGTGGGGATCAATGTTGTTAGTTCATGTTAAGTAAACCTTGGTGATGATGTGACTTCGTGCCTATTAGGTAAACCCTGGCGACTATGAGACGTAGTGCCTATTAGATAGATCTTGGTGATGATGTGATGTCATGCCTATTAGATGAATCTTGGCGACGATGTGACTTCGTGCCTATTTGAAATAAATTGTTGTAGGAAAACAATGTTGTCACCCCTAATGAAAATCCTTAGGCTAGGTCCCTTGTGATAGTTGTTTTAGGGACGTAAGGTGAGGATAACGGGAATGGGTAATTGGGGTAATTTGGTTGACTGATTGATGTTTAAACATAATAAATTTATGTATTGTGGGTTGAAAACCCTATATGCTCACCAGGCTTCCAAGTCTAACCCACTCAGCTTTTTATGATTACAGGTAGTGGACCCCGAGCGTAGTCGGATGATGATGATGAGTGATTTTGGATTATAGGCCATTAGTTATAAATAACTGTTGTAAGGCTTATAATGTCTTGTTTATGCTTTTGATCTGTATCGGAACATGACATCCCGAAGTTTTGTTATGAAATAAAAATATATATTTCTTAAAGCAAGGTTTTGATAAATTTTTATCATGTTTGGCTTTGGGAACAAATTCCGCAACACTTTTAATGAAATGATTACTTTGATTTTATTTTAAAAAGCATAAACAAAATCGGTCTTTTCTGGCCGTGAAATTGGGGATGTCACAAAATGGTTAGAGAAGCTCACAACAATTTCCTTCGTCAAAGTCATAATTTCCATTAAGCATGTAATTAGTGAAAGTCAACTAGCATTAAGAACCAAAAAGTCACCAAATCCAAGAGGAGTCAAATGCTTTCACTACCATGTTGGAGAAAATGTTTTTATGATTGTATGAAGTAAAACTAACACAAAAGCCACTTGTTGCTTGCTAATTTTAAGATCCTTTACTTAATCAAGAAATTAGCCAACTAATCGCCACAAGCACATTTAAACTCATGAATAAAAACATACAAGTAGTAATAAGATGTTAAAACATAAAACATTCTCATAAAGATTTAAGACAAGTTCATGGAGTCTTCAAAATTCAACAAACATTCAAAGGATTTCATCAAATTCAACCAAGTTTTGTTTAGCCAAGCATGACTAAACTCAAGAAAACAAAGTAAGAAAAGATTGTACCAAACATTTAACAAGATTCAAGAGCAAAAAGATGAAGTTCTTGAGGTGTTCTTGGCCTTCAAAATGCTCCAAAATCTCCAGAGAATGTTCCCAAGTTCGGATATGCAAGAGTTGAGAAAAGTGGCACACCAACCTTCCCCATATAGACTTCCGATTAAAAATCCAAAATTGCTCCATCAGGAATCCACGTGGGCCGCGTAAGGATTCCAATTAGGCTGCATGAACTGACGGAGTATGAGGCTTCTTTGAGTATTGGGCCTCCACAACTTAGCCCATTTGGCCCAGTTCGAGTCCAATCATCTCCTAACCTATTTTTCTACAAGTTTTCTTCATTTTAAGTCCAATTTGGCTTCTCCAAATCACCCATAGCTCTCGTAATCGCCCGATCATTAATTCCCGCGCACTTGAAAAATTCTTCCATCTTCACCTGAACAAAAGCCTCAACTTCTATCCATTTTGAGAAATAATCGGTCAAAACCTTTCCTCCTGGTGCCTTAGGAAATTTACCAACTATGTTCATTCCCCATGTCATGAATGCCCAAGGTGAAATGATGCGATGTAGAGGTTCTGCCAGTTGATGAAGGATGTTGCTATGTCTTTGATTATAGTATGATCTCGAGGCATGTTCCTCTGTAAAGAGCGTCTATTTTCCCATATTTTCTTCTTCTAGAAGTTTCCGAGCTTCTAGTTCTACTTCAACTTGTAGATCATTACTAAAGTCAGCCACAAAATCAGACAGGGCTTGTGATTTTATTGTGAATCTTGGCTTGTATATGATGTCATATGTATTGACCTTCACTGACCACTTGGCCATTCTTCTTGACATTTCTGGTTTTCTCATAACATTATTAATAGGATAGTTAGTTTTTACATTTATGGTATGAGTTTCAAAATAATGTCTTAATTTGGTAGAAGTTGTAACTAATGCAAGTATTAGTTTTTTGAGATGAGAGTACCTAGTTTTAGGATCCAAGAGACTTTTACTTACATAGTAAATAGGATGTTAATCCCCGTCAAGATCCTTGTCCAGAACTGCACTTACAACATTTTAAGATACTAAAAAATATAGGAGGAGTGGTTCCTCATCTAATAGTTTCACCAGAAAGGTTGTCGAACTTAAATACTTTTTAAGTTCTTAGAAGGCATCTTCATGCTACTTGATCCATTCAAACTTCTTATTTTTCTTTAAGGTATCGTATAAAGATCTGCACCTCTCTAAGGATATTCAGATGAACCTGTTTAGATATGCTACTCTTCCAGTAAACTTTTTAATATCTTTGGTCGAAGTTGGGGATCTTAGATCAATTATGGCTTTGATATGTTCATGAATCCCTTCTATCCCCCTCTTAGCGACCAGGTAACCAAGGAACTTGCATGCCTTCATTCCAAAGTGACATTTGTATTCATCTAATATGTAGAAAGCTTCTCCAAGATCCCTGAGGTGATCTTTAGCTCTTTTAGATTTGACTAACATGTCATCAATGTAGACTTCCACAGAGTCCCCCAGTTTGTCCTTGAACATTCGATTTACCAGTCTTTGATATGTTGCACCTGCGTTGTTTAGACCAAAGGGCATAGAAATATAGCAATATATACATGTAGGGGTTATGAAGGCAGTGTCCACTTGATAGGATGGTTCCATTTGTATTTGTTGGAATCCAGCTGAGGCGCCCATGAATGTTAGTAGCTCATGACTTGTCATGACATCTATCATAGAGTCTATGTGTGGTAAAGGAAAAGGATCCTTAGGGCAGGCCTTATTGACATCTGTGTAATCCACACACGCTCTCTATTTTCCATTCTTTTTTTGTACTACCACCATGTTGGCTAACCACCTTAAGAACTTTACCTCTTTAATCATTCCCATCTTAAGAAAAAATTTCAACTTCCTCTTGGATGATTTAGTTCCTTTCGGGAGCAATTGAGCAACCTTCTTCTTCTTCTTCTTCTTCTTCTTCTTTATGTGTAGGCCTGAAAGAAGGATCTATATAGTTTGTGAGTTATAATTTATTTATCTATACTTGTCATATTTTCATGTTTCCAGATGAAGGTTTTTCTTCTGTCTTTTAAGAACTTTACTAGGTCTTATTCAATTTATTGCGGTATTGAGGATCCTATGAGGACTTTGCTTTCAGGATCCTCAAAGTTCAAGGGCACTTCTTTTATGTCTTGGTCTATGTTAATTGATGTGGTTGTTGACGAGGAACACCATTTTGGTTATGCAATGGATTGATCAAAGCTTGTTGATTGTGTGTCCTCAAGAAAAGCCAAGAACTCTTTCACAAATAGCTTAATCCGGTGTCTATTTATCAAAAAATAGGAACACATAATCCAGTAGAAAGCTAGTAATGAAAGATATTCTTATACAACATCATACAATTTATGATCAATTCTTTATATTATCTAAAAAAATATTGTTTTATGCTTCATGTTTCAAGCATTAAACAAGATATTGCACATTATTAATGTATTAGTAAAATTTAGATGACTTAAAACACAATGATAAACTATAAATTCAAGGTCAAAAAGTTATACTTGAAGGTTAAACATCACACACACAGCCACACACACATATACATTGTTTATTAACCGTCTATTAGTTAGATTCTTAAAATCGATGGTTGGTGTTTATGCCAATAACCAAATCAATACTCGTTAATTCGTTATCATAGAAAAGTCAATGTCGAAAGTACATGTTTTGATGATTAAACGATTCTCATGGATGTCCGTTGATCGATTTTATTACTGTGTATTCCCTACAGAGCATGTAAAACTATAACGGTGCATCCTATTAATCGAGTCCCTTGGTAGAATGAGTGGCGGATAGAGGCCTTTCAAGTGGGGTGTATGGCCCCACTTGATAGTGGCTCCCACCATATTTTATACTAAACAAACCTCCAAAAATTCCACTTTTTTACTAAAACCCCCTTCTTGGCACCCACTTATACAGAAAATACCCTCATTGATATTTGTTTTTACTGAAAAAACCTCAAAAATACTTTTCATTTTCTGAAATTTCCACTTTTATACAGTTTTTATGTATAATGGACCCCGGTTAAGTTTTGTTCTGAATCCGCCACCGTGAATGATCCAAGTGTTATAAGTTGGTTATGTGTCTACCTGTGTTTATTATCTTGAGGAGAATGTTTACGATTTGACTATAGAAATCCGACATAACTCATCAAACACTTCTGTAAAAAGAGTTCAATTTTCTTACAGTTTACTAAATAACAAATACTAATGAAATTTACAATAATACAAAATGAATTATAAATTATGTCACAATCATGTTGTATACTGACTTCATTCTTTAGACTATTTGTGTGATTGGATAATGGAGGTGATCAGAAGATGCCATACGATCGACTAGCTCGTAGCCAACATAATGGCGGTGAATGGTGATGGATCAAGGCAAGTGGTGATAAATTCCAAACAGCCAAAACAGTGAGGATAGCAATCATGTTGATTATTTTTTTTTCTAGGATAGCGTTTGATTTTTAACTAATTAAGCTTAGAAAGTTTGACAGTTTGTTATATATTATTTATATTGAAGAAAGATTACGAGATTATTAATGTGAAATTCAACTTTGGTCTTGAGTTAATCATTTTTTAGTTTTGTTTCTAAAAGAAGTCTGTTTGTGATAATCTAATTATTAAGATCATATTTTATTTAAATCTCGTTTAGCAAACTAACTGAAAAATTAATTTTAATTGAAAAATCATTTGTTAGTTGATAAGCTTATAAATAATAGTGTTTGGTAAAAAAATAGTTTATACGATTAGATTGCAATGTAAAATAATATAAATAGATATCTACATACATAACTAAAAGAAAAAAAGAATATATATATATATATATATATATATATATATATATATATATATATATATATATATATATATATATATATATATATATATATATATATATATAATATGTATTTAGAATATTTATGAAAAAACTTCATAAACTTATCAAAAAATATCTTAAAATAGTTTATGAAAAACTAGCTTATAAGTTAATTCATAAGTTAAAATAAACTAGTTTATGGTTTTATTAAAAAAACAAATTACAATAAACTAGCTTATAATCTAGTTTATTTTTTCCAAACATGACTTTAGAATGACCGTTTAGTCTATATCAAAACTAAACAAAAAAACAACATCATTTGGAATGGACGGCTCAATCACTTTATAGGCTCTAAACAAACCAAAAATATGGGGCTCTTTAGTTTTTATTATACATAACATTATAAACTCCAATCCTTTATCCGAACTTGGGACCGACAATAATAAACTAAAACATTTTATAAATAGCAGAGTTAAATTGTTTATTATTATGTATACATCTTTTGTGAATATATTTAGGACAATAAGTTAATTTCCCTAGCGTTTTTAGATGCAAATTATTTAATAAAAATTTTATAATCAATTTATTTTATTAAATATTTTTTAATTGACAAAATAGATAATCCATTTAATATTTATTGTGACATTAAAGATCTTAAATAACTTTTTTTGTTATTAGAATAGTTAACATAATCATATAGACAACATATGCGTTTGAAAAATAGCTAAACTTTGTAATATAATTAAGTATATCAATAATTGTATACATTTTAAATATACAATATGTCTCAATAGTTTTAGTTCATGAAATAAATTTAAACCGTCACTATCTAAGCTATTGCCATGTTTTGAAGATGTTTCAACATTTAAAGAGTGTTCTTTTAAATTATTTTCATCAATTGATTTTTTTTTTTTTTTATACAAAACAGGAAACCAAAAATATTTTTGAACTCATTAATTGATAAAAATCTACTTTTAAGTGAAGTAATAACCTAATATATTATGTATGTAAAAAGTATTTAGTTTTAAATAACCCAAGATTAGTTTTAACAATTTTATTACAACATTTTCATCAAATATTTATTTATATGAATGATATGTTTTTCATGAAATTAAGCTTCTACATCCATTTCTAAAGCTAATTCTTTTGTGCCACCTAAAGCATTTTCAAATCCATCTTCTTTATATTTTCAAAGAAACACAAAAGCCCATTTAGATGGTCTATAGCATCATTGGTACACATATTGTTGGATGCAAAGTTCTTCACGGATGATATCAAAGAGAAGACTTGGAAAACCCATTTAGACAAGTGGATTTTATGTCTTGTGACTTGAGAAAGAGAGAGAGAGAGAGAGAGAGAGAGAGAGAGAGGGAGAGAGAGAGAAAGAAAGAAAGAAAGAGATTTGTACATTCACCTCTATATATAGTGAATGTCATATCATTTGTAGAGTGTGTTTGAGATATGTAGTTATAGAGAATAGTGATTTGAGTTATTTATGTAGACTAGATCTAGATTCTTTTTTGTAACTCATCACCATGATTGAATATATTTCTTAACCACCCAAATAATATCATGTCGATTGTGTTATTATCATTTCCGCATGTCAAATGTGGGTTTCATGTCTCTACAATTGGTATCAAAGCGGGTGCTTGAAGATCTAGATGATTTTTTCGATTATCGGTTCATGATTGACTATTTCTAGACAATTCGATTGATTTTTAATGAAGATAGAGATGAATTTGATTGTGTAGCATCCCGATTCCCAGGTATGAGAATTTTTATTAAAAAGGAATTTTTTCCTTGGAACTCATCGAGTTGATGGCCTCAACTCGGCGTGTTGAAAGTTTTTGGGTCGCGGATCTTTTTGGACCAACTCGACAAGTTGGAGAGGAAAACTCGACGAGTTAGTGGCTGAATATGAAACCCTAATTTTTAGGGTGTTGCACCCTATTTAAAGGCCTTACGTCCCATTGTTTGCCACCGTAATCGCCTCCTATGTCAAAAAAAACCCTAGATTCCGTGCATCTTACCCCAAGTTGAGTGTGTGAGCTTAAATGTTGCTTCTTTTAGTCTCATTTTGAAAGAGCTTGAAGTTGGTGGTACCTAGCTTGAAGGGGGAAGCTATAAATCCAAAATCTCCTTTAGTTTAGCTACTCTTTTGAGGTAAAAAGTTGAAAACTTGCTTATTTATTGCTTAGATCTCTTTCTTGGAAGTTTATTGTCATATTCGGCTCATTTTTTGGGATTGTTCATGGGTTGAGTATTTCATGAAGATATCACTTCATATCTGAACGTCTTATGGCCCCATTGGACTTAAAGTTGCAAGCTTTATCAAGTTCTAGGCATCTTTCATGCTTAAGGTCCCTTATTAAGCCTTTCTCGAGTCTTGGAACCTCCTTATGTCATGCATGGACGTAAAGTTAGCAACTTTACGTGGGGTTCCAACCATTGGGTATTAGATCTACATTTTCTAAGCATTAGATTCGATAAGAAGGGGTTGAATGTGTTAAGACTAGGAAAAATCGACGAGTTGTCCTCACAACTCGACAAGTTGGCTCAGGTTTTCCCGCTTCTCTGGATATTGTAGTAACTCGACGAGTTGGTATGTGCACTCGATGAGTTGGGTCAACATGGATTGTTGACCTTGACCATTGACTTTAACTTTGACCATGGTTGACCCAGTTTGACTTTGAGGGGCATTTTGGGTATTTTGGGGTTTTGATAGAAATTTTCATATGGTGGTTGTAGGCATTTGAGTCCGGAGCTGAGTTTGGAGTTGGATTTTATCGGTTCAGCACTCCTTATGAGGTGAGTATTCCTCACTATACTTGTTGGGTCGCAGGCACCAAGGCCGACCCTTTTTAGATTGTTATCTTGGTTATCGTATAATAGAGTATTGTAGTAATTGGTTAAATCTAAATCCTGGTAGATAGGATAACACTATGCTTATTGATATGTATGATTTGTGCTTGCCTGTTGACGGATTATGTTTTTATGAGTTATGTATATGTCGACATGTGTATGTATGGTCGGGTTGAGGCGATCTTGCTTTGTGCTGAAGGCCAACAGACCCAAGGAGGCCTGGATAGACTGAAGGCCCTATGAGGTTGTATAGTCAGGCCAAAGGCCCGACGAGCGATCCGGATAGGCTGTAGGCCCTGCAAGGCAGTCCAGTCATGCCGAAGGCTCGGCCGCTCGGGAGCCATCCAGATAGGTTGTAGGCCCTGCGAGGCGGTCCAATCAGGCTAAAGGCTCATTTATGTATGATGTTGTATGTTATGTTTTTGTGGTGGTATTTTGGGGAAGACTGAATAAGCTCTGGGCTTACAGTTTTTTATTATGTTTCAGGTACCTCAGATGATCGCGGAAAGGCGAAGGCTTGATCGTGCACCTCCACGTATTTGTGTTATGATTTCTGGAAAAACTATGATGTGAAACTTATTTTGAAAACAATATGTAATGAATGATGGTTTTTGATTTATTTAAAAGTTTTAAAATTCTCAAAATTTTATGGATGTTACAAGTTGGTATCAAAGCCTTGGTTTGAGTGAATTGGAGGTACACTTATGTGAATCCAGTCTCAAACTAAGGAAAAGATTTTCAAAATGATTTTCAAACGGTTTTCAAAATACTAAAGGAGGATGCGATGTGTATTGTGACATCCCCATTTTCACGGCCAGAAAAGACCAATTTTGTTTATGTTTTGTTTGAAAATTAGAGTAACATTTTTAAATAAAAGTGTTGCGGAATTTGTCCCAAAACAAAATATGATAAAGATTTATCAAAAGCATTTCCATAAAAATGTATTTCATTAAAAAGACTCGGGATGTCATGTTCGATACAGATCATAAGCATAAACAATACAACATAGGCCTTACTACATTATTCCGTATTTACAGGCCTAAAATTCCTTAATCTCTCATCCCAAGACATCACATCTATGCTCATGCGCCACTACCTGTAATACAAGAAACTGAGTGGGTCAGACTTGGGAGCCTGGTGAGCACATAGGGTTTTCAACCCACAATAAATAAGTTTATTAGCTTTATCAAACCAAACAAACCCGATTACCCGTTCCCGTTATCCTCGCTTTACGTCCCTAAAACATCTAACACAAGGGACCTAGTCTAAGGAGTATCATCGGGATGGACACTACTGCTAAGGGGATTCCTCAGCAATAAATGTCCTATAGGCAACCATGTGGGGGATGGAGTACACCTGGTGAGCACACAGTTCAAATAAACACCTAGAGGTTGCGAGCCTGCTAGTATTCCACTGGACTGTCTAGAATAGTCCGTGGTCGTCATCTATACTCCGCTAGATGACTGGATCATCAATAACATCTATAACGAGGCCTCTCCTTATTTTATTTTGTCACACAACAACTATTACATCTACCTATGTTTTACCCAACATATTTTGTAGATATAAAACACATATACAGTTTAAATCATTGAAAACATGTATAAAATTGTTCATCCAGCATAGATAGCAAGTATACAGATAATATGCACACACAACACGTAATTTATATAAAATACTTCATATCTATGTGTAAGCTGAAAGTAACTATGCACTCACCTGAAAGGTGGTGACTCAGCACTCGGACAACGCTTCGATACTCTCAAAACAATTTTCCTTCGATAAAACCTAGTATCAATACCACTAGGGTTTAGTCTAACGATAACCGCGACAAATTAATAGTCTGGCTATTATTATTATTATATAAGCATTAAATAACACTCAGTATAACTCATAATAATAGCTCAAATAATTATTTTAAGGACCTAATAACATTCCTATAATTATTTGAAAGCTATATTAAAAGTTGCGTAAGCGTGGCTCATTTTAATCGGATTTTAAAGAAAACTGGAACTTTATTTGGAGCAGCGTTTCGAAACCGAAAGACGCTTTTTCTCGGGACTCCGGGAGCCCCGAGGCTTCCTTAGGGTGCTAGGGGCCTTATTTAGGGTTTAGGGTGGGTTAGAGGGGTAGTGAGAGAAAGTAGAGAGAGAAAGAGTTGAAGAAATGAGTGAAAAATCTGAGACCCTTTGCAACCTATTTATAGGGCCGAACTTCGGACCTACGTTGCGCGTACCACTCAACTACGTTGGGCATAGTTCGGATAAGGTTTCCAGGCGTGTTCCAGCTGGCTCGCACTCGGACAGGACCCAGATAAGACCGAAGGTACGCGGGGCATACCGGACCTCGTACGCGGGGCGTAATGTGAAGGCTTCGTGGCATGATCCGAAGCGAGGTCTGATCAGCGATGGAGGGTCCAGATGTTGCCACGTCATTTCAGTTTCACAATTTTCCTTCTCGACTTCTAAAAATCATAACTTTGGCATACGAGCTCTGTTTTCGACGCTCTTTATATCCACGCGAAGGTGGGAACGTACTTTACAACTTTCGTTTAGACTCCGTCGGCTATTTAAATTCTCATAACTTCTTCATCCGACGTCCGTTATCGCCCATCTTTTTATCGTTACGCTACTCTTAACGAGATCTTCGATTCTCATTTAGGTCGTGTCGGCTAAAAACCGCTCGATCTAATATTCGAATTTCGGGCTGTACACTGCTAATCCGAAACATCGAAAAATCGTAAACTTCATACGAAGTCAGATTTGGGCGTTCTTTTTATTGACGCTCTTAGCTTAACATATTCTACGACTTTCGTTTAGATCGCTAAGGCTAAATCTCGTTCTATTGTAAATTCACTATTTACGCTTCCCGGTAGCGTGCCGGTTCCGTCGCGAAACTTCGACGAGTCATAACTTCTTCGTTATAACTCGGATTGCGGCGTTCTTTATATCCCCGAAATCCTTGTTTCAACCACTACAACTTTATATAAAGATATCGGGCTTATCTCAAACTTTAATTTTGACACTTATTTTTATCTTTTATTTATTAAATATTTATAAATACATAATAAGCATAAAAATTCACATAATTCACATAATACTCAAATATTTCATCTTTATTACTTCAAAAAGAGTTACAAGAGTTGACCTAGACTATTACATTGTCAAAAATGCTTAGCCCTGAAACCTGGGCGTTACAATTCTCTCCCCCTTAGGATGATTCCGTCCCGGAATCACGTATCAGCAAACAGATGTGGATAGCGACTCCTCATGTCATCCTCTGTCTCCCAAGTGAGATTCGGCTCATTCGAATGTTCCCATCGGACTAGCACTAATTCGACCATCTTGCGTCGTAACTTCTTAGTCTTGCGGTCAACAATTGCCTCAGGCTCTTCGATCAGCCTCTGATTCTCATCCATCCTTAACTCTGAGATTGGAATTATGTTGGGAACTTCTCCGGTCAATTTCCTCGTATAATACACATGGAAGCTGTTATGATACCATCGAGTTCTTCGGGCAATTCCATCTTGTAAGCTTGGTTCCCAATCTTCTAAAGAACTTTGAACCGTCCAATAAACCTTGGACTCAACTTTCCTCGTTTCCCGAATCTTATAAGTCCCTTCCACGGTGAGACTTTTAGCAAGACTAAATCCCCAACTTCAAAAGTCATTGGTCGTCTTTTCTTGTCAGCATAGCTCTTCTGACGGTCCTGAGCTGCTAACACCCTTTCCCTAATCACTTTCAACTTCTCAGCAGTCTCATGGACTATCTCGGGGCCCATAAACTGCTTCTCTCCGGCTTCAAGCCAACAAGACGGCGTACGACACTTCTGTCCGTACAAAGCTTGGTAAGGCGCCATCTTGATGCTCAAGTGAAAACTATTGTTGTAGGAAAATTCTACCAGAGGTAAGTGCTCGTCCCAATTCCCTTGGAACTCGAGGGTACATGCTCTCAGCATATCTTCTAATGTTTGAATCATTCTTTCGCTCTGACCATCAGTATGTGGATGGTAAGCCGTATCAAACATAATTTCGTACCCAATTCCTCTTATAGACTCCTCCAAAACCTCGACGTGAAGCGACTATCACGATCTGATACAATCGTAAGAGGAACACCGTGAAGTCTTACTACTTCCTTCACGTAAGCATTTGCAAGCTTATCCATAGACCACTTCTCGTTGGCTGCTATGAACTGTGCACTCTTAGTGAACCGATTTACGACCACCCAAATCATGTCGTGACCGCTCTTCGTCCTGGGTAGTTTGGTCACAAAATCCATGGTGGTGTCTTCCCATTTACCCATGGGTACAGGTAGGGGTTCTAAACTCCCATACGGTTTCTGATGTTGTGCCTTAACTCTCGCACATGTCACACACTCGGCCACATACTTCGCAATATCGAGCTTCATCGTCGGCCACCAGTAGTAGGGTTTTAGGTCCCTATACATTTTAGTGCTACCGGGATGAGTCGAGTACATGGTCTTGTGTGCTTCTTCCATCAGAAGATCTCTTATTCCTCCCGTCTTAGGTACCCAAATCCGATCTTGGAATACCTTCAGTCCTCGACTGTTTGTACCGAACACTAACGTTTTGCCCAAACGTTCTTCCTTTCGGTCATTTTTCTCTAAAGCTTCTTCTTGAGCTTTCCTGATACTTTCCACAATCGACTTCAATTCTCAACGCTCTTGGCCTTTTCCTTTCAAGGTTTACTTTCCGACTGAGAGCATCAGCGCCAACATTTGCTTTACCGAGGTGGTAGAGTATCTCACAGTCGTAGTCCTTGAGTAACTCTAGCCAGCGTCGTTGCCTCATGTTCAATTCTTTCTGATTAAAAGGATACTGGAGATTCTTATGATCAGTGAAAAGCTTGCACTTTATATCGTAGAGGTAATGCTTCCATATCTTTAAGGCAAATACTACCGCTGCCAACTCCCGATCATGAGTGGGGTAGTTCTTTTCGTGCTCTTTCAATTGTCGAGAGGCGTATGCTATCACCTTTTCTCTTTGGGTCAAAACACAACCCAACCCGACTCCCGACGCATTGCTATACACCGCGAAGTCTTCAACTCCATTGGGTAGAGAAAGAATCGGTGCTTCGCATAACTTCTTCTTTAGCTTCTCGAATGCCTCTTCATGTTTCTCGCTCCATGTGTATGTAGCTCCTTTATGGGTCAAAGCTTTCAATGGAGTAGCTATCGAAGAAAATACTTGGATAAATCGTCGATAATATCCAGCTAATCCAAGAAAGCTTCGAATCTCCATGGGACCCTTTGGACATTCTTACTTCATTACAGCTTCGATTTTTGTTGGGTCAACCATTATTCCCTCCTGGTTAATCACATGACCCAAGAATTGGACTTCTCGGATCCAAAAATCACACTTGGAGAACTTAGCGTAAAGCTTCTCCTTCTTTAACACTTCCAACACTTCTCGTAGATGCTTGCCATGCTCCTCCTGGCTTTTCGAGTAGATCAGAATGTCGTCGATGAACACTATCACGGATTTATCGAGGAATGGTTTACAAACCCTATTCATCAAATCCATGAATGCTGTTGGAGCATTGGTTAGTCCAAACGACATAACCAAGAACTCGTAGTGTCCATATCTTGTTTTGAATGCAGTCTTCTCAATATCTTGATCTCTTACTTTCAGCTGATGATACCCTGACCTAAGATCGATCTTTGAGAAGTAGCTTGAACCTTGTAGTTGATCGAATAGGTCATCAATCCTCGGCAATGGATACTTGTTCTTCACCGTTGCCTTATTCAGCTCTCGGTAGTCTATACACATTCTCATACTTCCGTCCTTCTTCTTCACGAATAACACCGGAGCTCCCCAGGGTGATGAACTAGGTCGAATGAAACTGTTGTGCAACAGCTCCTGAAGTTGCATCATAAGCTCCTTCATCTCCGTCGGTGCTAATCGGTAAGGTGCCTTTGCTATCGATGTTTTTCCTGGTAACAAGTCTATACGAAACTCCACTTGCCTATCAGGTGGTAATCTGGGAAGATCTTCGGGAAAGACATCCGGATAATCACACTCAACCGGTATATTCTGCACCTCTTTCTTCTCCTTCTTAGCATTGATTACAAATGCCAAGTATGATGCACATTGATGAGATTGAAAACAATAACTTTTAATCTATAAAGATCGATTAGATCGTGAACAAGTTTATGAATATGAAACTGCAAGAACACAATATAAATAACAAGGCAGAACGCAATAATAAGAACAAACAGCTTGAATCAAACGTGTCGAATGATTAAATAAAATCCTTAGAAGAGCTCGATTAAGAACATCAACTGTAAAGGATTGGAAGATTACAAGAGAGCAATATCGTAAACTCTGGAACGCTAGAACAGAAATCTTGAATCTTAACCTAATATGCATGCAAGCGATAACTTATATACAATACATAAAAGGCTCTCGGTTGGACAGGCCCAAACCGGAGAATACAAGGCTAATCTACGAGCCCAAAAGACGCAATACAAAACAGAACTTCAGCCCAACAATCTCCCCCTTTGCGTCAATTTGGAGCGAGACCATCACTTCTTACTTGGGCCGGCAGCTGAAGCTGGTACCTTCTTCTTCACGGTACTAAACAAACATTTGGTTATTGAAAGGATGGTCTGTCTAAACCGGATGTACCAATTGATCATATCTTCAAAATATTTGATGTCATCAGCCGAATTGTCCTTACACCGCTTGACGATTGATAGGACGTGTTCCAAGCAGGGAGTGGTGTAGAGGTGCTTGTCAGCTAACGCGAACAGACATTTCTGTCCTTCGGCTCTGGTGAACATCACAGAGTTTCGCCTCGAATCTATCTTGCCCATTTTCATCGTGTTTAGATCACTGGCCGATCCCACAGGCTTGACTTTCGGTTTCTTCTTAAACACTGTGGCAACCTCCTGATCCATTAGGGCCACCTCCATGATATAGCATGCCAGCATCCTTTTGACATGGTCTAAGATGGGACCATATTCGGCTTCGTTTGTCAGCAAGATGTTGTACAAGACTATCCAATCATGAGGGTTCAGATTGGGCAGATCCGCCAGAGAGATCATGTGAGCAGTTCTTGCAGATCCTCGGATAAGCTTGAACTTGACGTTTGTGAATCTCCCCACGGCAAACGGCTTCATCACCCGAACACTGACAATCTTCTGGGTGCTCCATGTAAGGTATTGAGGGCGAGCGGCTTCCAGATAAAAGTCAATGAGCTCCCTGTCAAGCTCATCGTTCGGATGCGGGACTTCGTAAATGTTGGAGAAGGCGTGGAAGATGAACGCCTTTCGAGTCAGCGGCATATCAAATTGCGAATCGACCGAGTTGATGCAGTCGAATGATATCACCGGCTCGAGCCATAGTATACTAGGAGTCTCTATGGCCTCTTTTATCAGTCGATCCCTGGTCCAGGCAGGGAAGAGCAGCTTTCGGCTCTCAAGGAGATCGTTGGCTTCTTTTTGTTTACGTTCGGCTTCTTCAGCTTCACGTGCCACACGACTGACATCGTCATCAGTATTGCGACTGTTCTTTCTCTTCAACATGTCCGCAATAGTCTCCTTGTCTTCATCTTCATCTTCATCTTCATCTCCTCCCTCTGCAATGTTTTTGCCCTTGTCCTTCACACCCGAACCCGAGGCATGACCAGTTGGGGGTGGTTCGGTTGTGTGAGTTGCTTTTGAGGAAGGAGGTGGTTTCGATCCTTTCTTCTCATCTCCCCCTTGTTTCGGAATGGACACGAAACTGGGTAGGCCTTCAATTTTACTCAAGAGAGCCATGGCCGGAGAGAGTTTCTCAGCGAGGGTACGCCTCACCGAGTGATTCAGGATGGGGTCGTGTGCTTCCAGGATGTTGGATAGAGCGGCGTGGACATCCGAAACACACGTCTTGATGATTTCCCTTTCGGATCGAAGAGCCTCCAATTGTTGTTCGGAGTTGGAAAGTTGGGTGCTCTTGACCTTGAGGGCAGTAGTCTTACTCGCCAGGACGTCCATCAGTTTATTTTCAGCCGCAAGATCCTCTTGTAGCTTTGCCAAGCGGGCTTCAATGGAGGCACGGAGTGTCGAGTTGTCGTCGCTAAGGTTTTGTCTGAGGGTAGCGAACGAGGATAACTCCGTCTTCACAAACTGGGCCAATTGATTAACAAGTGGTTCCAGTGTTGTTTTGGTGGCTTCGGCGCTTTCCTGCATAGACTGCAGCAGGATTGTAGCGTCATGGAATAGTTTATCGACTTTTTCGGTCGCCGCCTCACAAGCTCGGGTGGAGGCGTCTATTGCAGCAGTAGCAGAGGCCACTGAGTCATGTTGAGCCCTAGAGAAGGCATCAACTATCCTCTGAAGGGCAGCTTCAGATAAGGATGACTGCTGATTGGAAGAGGAGGCGAGAAGTTGATCAACCTTCTCGTTCAGCTCGCGGAGATGCTTCTTGGTTACAGGAGCATCATCCTCCTCATCACTTTGAACTTGAAACGGACTATAGTAGACCGAATCAAAGTTAAGGTGGTCACCACCTAGGTATTGATCATCGCCATCGGAGGCGTCTTCTGGAGATGGAGGTGGTGGTGAAGCTGGGGGTGTTATGGGTTTGGTTGGTGCAGGTTGAGTGGGTGGGGGGTTAGTTTCGGGTGGTGGTTGTGTATGGGTTTCGGTTTGTGGAGGTTCGGTTACGGGAGGTGTTTCGGTTGAGGTGGTGAATATGGGTGGAGGTATAGGGAATGAGGTTGGTGGTATAGTAGGGGTTATGGTGGGAATGGAAATAGGTATTGTGGGTGGAGGGGAAGGAACTGGGGATTGGTGAAGTTCCATCTCCGGGGTTGGGGACCGAGGGGGTGTGTTGCCTCGTAGAGGAGATTCGTCTCCTTGTGATCCCTCAGCGTCCGAACTCTCAACTTCGGATTCACTTGATGAGGAGGAAAGGATTAGCTTTCGCTTTTGTTGGGTCTTCCTCCTTTTCGGTTGTGGTGACGAGGTAGCCTTCGGTTGTTTGCGCTTCTTGGGAGTAGGTTTTGGGGCTTTGGATGGTTTCTTCCCCTTGTCTGCCTTCTTACCCCTGGCCACCGGTTTGTCGGCATCATGGATCGATCTCAACATGTCCGGTGTCAGTTCCCTCGGACCAGATGGCCCTAACTCCTTGATCGCCTTGATCATACTGCTGTCTGAGGGCACACTACCATACATCGACTCCGGGATAGAGCCAATGAAGGAGAATTTCGATGCAGCTGATACGATGATCTTCGTGGTGTGGAACGTACCAATCGAAGACATCGGTGCACCGTCAGCAGTTTGGACATCGAACTTGTCCATAGCCCATCTTGTGATCAAGATCCAGAACCGGGCTAGTGACACCTCGGAGTGTCGGGAAACGGAAGAGAGGCTCTGAATCAGTTGTTGCCAAAGGACAAATCCGTAGTCCAGATTGATCCCGTTGTACACCGCATACATAATCGACAGGAAAAGACGACTGGCTCCGTCCGATCCTGAGCTTCGTTCTGACAGTCCCTTGAAGAGAACTGTAAATAACCCATTCCATTGGGGCGGTAGGCATGACTTCTTGAACCTGGCGACGGAGGTAAGAACTTCCGTGTAGCCCATGTTGTAGAACATGCTGTAGAGCATACCAACCGGAATTGCCTCCGGGTGAACACGCGATGGGTCAGCAGCAAACCCAAGCATAGAGCAGAAGCGGGAACGAGAAATCGACGTCTTGTGTTCCGCCACTTCGAAAAAGATCCTGTCGACGCCCTTGTCGTAGTAGGCCGTCGCATAGACCTGAGATAGAGCCACCATTGGCACCGTGTCAATTCTGGACAATGCCGGAGCAAGTTGGGAGTACTTGAGGCATTCAATAACCGACGACATGTAGGGATCATAGGCTAGTGGGTTCAGATCAATCACGAGGCATTGCTGAGGACGGATTGGAAGAATCTGAGAAGTAGCATGGACGGAAGAGGATTCAGCCATTGTTGCAGGTTGGAGAAGAAGATAACCGGGAGAGAGTTTTGGGAGTAATTTCGCTTTAGGAATTATGGGGGCAGTAAAGAGGTAAAAGGTGGTCTGGATGGGTTTTTATAGTGGGTGATAGGAGAGAGAAAGATCGATTCAAATCTCTTATGGAAATATGGAAGGGTTTTTGAGTGACTGATTGGTGACAGTTGGGACGTGCGATGATCACGTAGGAGAGAGAGTGTCAGATTCCTAGGATCACGCCGCCCAATAAGCGCCGGTTCAGAGAGAGGAACCGTTTCCATTTCCACACGCGCCATTAATGCCTGATGGATGACGCTTCAATACTTGCACACGCGTCCAATAGTGTCAGAAAAAGTGCGGCCTCTTCAAATTCACGCGCCCGTTTTTTTTTTTTTTTTTTTTACCGGCGTTTGAATTTCTATCCTTTGAACTTCCGCCGCGTCAGCATCTTTTGTCTCTTCCCCTTTTAAACGGCTGTTTGAAATTAATGATCCACGTGGCTAATTTTTGACCACAACTTCATTTGTAACCATCCAGTAAATATCCAGCCTGTAAAATAATTAGTAACGGAATTTTTGAAAATCTTGGATTTTCGTGCAAAGAGTGTAAAAGAAAAAGAAATAAAGCAACTCTTTTTAGGATAATCTGTGATGTCCATAAGGACACGAAACTGATGATCCCGGGCACGAATCTCTTCCTTCAAGGTCAAGAAAGACCTCAAAGTGGTAGTGTGGAATCCCGTTGAATTACGATCAAACATTCATTAATAAATGTTGAAAGGCTTCTTTTAATAAGGCAAATTAAAGGTGGTTTCGCTTTGATTCAACAGTTCAATTCTTGATATAAGAACGAACGTGAACAAAGTACTTGTGAGACCAGTGTAGTCTGTTGAACAAGTAGGTTTGGAGTTGATTTTTAAGTGACTTGGATAAGTATAAAATCTCAGATAAAAATTATAACTGGATCCCATGGGAAGAAATGTTATGGTGTGTAACAATTTCATTGGAATCGAAAAAAAAAATTGAGATTTCATGAAGGTACATTCGTCAATTCATTGGTGAAAACTTGATCAAGTTAATTGGTCACCGTCAATTCGTTGGTGTTGAATTTTGGGTTTCACTCAGTTCGTAGTGGCACGAAACTAGGATCATAAACACAGAGGTTGTGTAACCATAAACCTCAGTGGAAATTGCTGAGAGTCTCAAGGGTTACAGTGATGAAACGAATGTTATGGAGAAGTGTAATGGGGATGGTGAAAGAAGACATAGTACCTCTGCTGCGAACATAAGGACCAAGCAGGAGATTCTGAACTCGTGTGAGAACAGAGTGAGGTAGCTCACGATTAGAATAAATAAGTTAGCCTTATTGGGAAGACAAGGTTTGTGTTTACCAGGTCATGAAGGCTATTATCCAAAATCTTATGAGGCTTGGGTCACATACAGCAGCATGCTTCTAGGGACACTTAAGTAAGGCTTGGAATATATTCCCATAAACAAATGAGCACACAAAGAAAAATAAAAGAAAATATTTTTGTATTTTTTGAAATTTATATATATAAAAAATAAAAATAAAAAAATTATAGAAGAGTAAAAAAAAAATTGAAAAAAAAAAAACTTGGAAAAAGATTGAAAAACCGAACCCGAGCGTTCGGTTGGTTTCGGTTGGAAAAAGTTGAAAAACCGAACCCGAGCGTTCGGTTGGTTTCGGTTCAGGAAAATTTTGAAAAACCGAACCCGAACCTTCGGTTGGTTTCGGTTCTTGAAAATTTTGAAAAACCGAACCTGAACCTTCGGTTGGTTTCGGTTCAGGAAAATTTTGAAAAACCGAACCCGAACCTTCGGTTGGTTTCGGTTCAGGAAAATTTTGAAAAACCGAACCCGAACCTTCGGTTGGTTTCGGTTCTTGAAAATTTTGAAAAACCAAGGAGATTAGATATGCAATAAAAAAAAACTTTTTACATAAAGAAAAATAAATTTTGCACAAGAAATATACAACTCAGAAAAACTACCTTTGAAGTAATGAGCGAGTCAGATAGTTGAACCGAACCCGAACGTTCGGTTGGTTTCGCTTCTTACGGTTGAGATTGAGTGGTAGTGTGAGGAACTGATTCTGATTCCATCATACCGAGCCCTTGCAATATTTTATTGAATGATGCTTCAGGAAGAGCTTTGGTAAAGACATCAGCCAGTTGATTAGTGGTTCTTACGAAGTGAACTTCGACATTTCCATCTTCCACATGATCTTTGATGAAGTGATACCTCAGTGCTATGTGTTTGGTTTTAGAGTGTTGCACCGGGTTATGACAGATCCTAATTGCACTTTCAGAGTCACAATATAGAGGGATCTTCTTCATATTGAGTCCATAGTCTCGAAGTTGACTCTGGATCCAAATCACTTGTGATGTGCAGGATGCAGCGGCAATGTATTCCGCTTCAGCAGTAGACAGCGACACACATGTTTGTTTCTTGGATTGCCAGCTGACCAACTTCCCATCAAGAAATTGACAGCCACCAGTTGTGCTTTTGCGGTCGAGTCCACATCCTCCAAGGTCTGCATCAGAATAGGCTTGAACGAAGAAGCCAGAGTTGGATGGATACCATAGACCCAAGGAGGCGGTTCGCTTGAGATAGCGTAGGATGTTCTTCACTGCCAGCATGTGAGGTTCGCGTGGGTTAGCCTGAAATCGAGCACAATAACATACAGAAAACATGATATTAGGCCTGCTAGCAGTTAGATACATCAGTGAGCCTATCATTTGACGATAGAGCGTGATGTCGACGGCCGGTTTATCTAGTGAAGGGGTAAGTTTGGTGCCGAATGCCATAGGGACTTTGACTTTTGAGTCTCCCATCATGCCAAACTTTGCTAGGAGAGTCTTCGTGTAAGCTTCCTGATTGATAAAGATGCCTTCTGGTCCCTGTCTTATATTTAAACCAAGGAAAAAATTAATAGGACCCATTGAGCTCATTTCAAACTTAGTCTCCATCAACTTTCTGAATTCAGCTGTTAAGCTGGGATTCGTAGAGCCAAAGATGATGTCATCGACATAAATTTGAACTATCATAAGGTGGTTACCTTCCTTTTTGCGAAAGAAGGTGGGGTCAACCGAACCTTGTTTGAATTTGGACATCTTTAAAAATTTTGTAAGCGTTTCATACCAGGCTCTCGGAGCTTGTTTGAGGCCGTACACAGCTTTATCCAGAATGTAGCAATGATGTGGATACTTTTCGTTCACGAACCCAGGAGGTTGCTCCACATACACAGTTTCTTCAAGTTCTCCATTGAGAAATGCACACTTGACGTCCATTTGGAAAACCTCAAAGTTTTTGTGAGCAGCATAGGCCAGAAATATTCTAACCGATTCTAGCCTTGCTACTGGAGCGAACGTCTCTTCGTAATCTATCCCTTCCTCCTGACAGTATCCTTTGACAACCAGGCGAGCCTTGTTTCTTATGACATTACCTTCCTTGTCCATTTTGTTTCTAAAAACCCATTTGAGACCAACAACTGAAGCATCCGGAGGAGTTGGAATGAGGCGCCAGACTTTATTCCTCTCAAACTCGTTTAGTTCGTCTTGCATAGCTTGAACCCAATCAGAGTGATCGAGGGCAGTGTTCACTGTCTTCGGTTCGACTTTTGATACAAATGAGTTAAACATACAAAACTCAACTTTTGAGAATAAGGATGTCTGTTTTGCCTTCAGTTGAGATCGGGTCAGAACCTTTTCAGATACATCACCAACTACTTGAGAGATAGGATGATCTCTGGTCCATTTTGTAAGAGGAGGGTAATTCGAATCAAAGGATGGATCTAGTTCAGCGTTGATCATCTCTTCAGGCTCGGATTGGCTATCAAAATCAAGCGTCATATCATCATGCTCCCCCTCAATTGATGAGTCTTGACAAACGTGAGGTTCAGGGGTTTCTTGTGGTGCTGGATTTTCAGACATTGAAGGACCTTCGTGAGGAGGTGCATCTTCGGTTGATGAAGGACCTTCGGTTGAAGTAGTAGAGCTTGGCTCCCCCTGGACTTGTGAGCTAGGCTCCCCCTCGACAAGAGAGTTTGGCTCCCCCTCGACTGAAGCATTGTCGGTTGGAGATTCATCAGTAGGCGATTCTCCTTCATGCATTCTTCTTGCAGCATCTTCGACAATCTTCTTCATATGATCTATTTTGTTGTCGGCTGTCCCTGCTTCTGAGAGAGAAGCTTTTTCCGGTTCATCAAAGAGATCCAGAAAATTCTCGTACATATTGGCGATTGAGATTGTGACTTGACCAGTTTGAGGGAAGATTTCCCTGGCAGTGTCATCTATGGCCTGTAGCTTCTTGACATAGCTATCGTCGAAGGTCACATAGTATGTTTCTTCAATCCTTCTTGATCGTTTGTTTAGGACCCTGTACGCCTTTGAAGTGAGTGAGTAACCCAGAAAGATTCCCTCGTCGGCTTTGACATCAAACTTGTTGCGGTGTTCTTTAGAGTTAAAGATGAAACACCTTGAGCCAAAAACGTGGAAAAATTTCACATTGGGCTTCCTGTTGTTTAGTATCTCATATGGTGTGAGCGTGAATCGCTTGTTGAGATAGGACCTGTTTTGTGTATAACAAGCAGCAGAAATAGCATCAGCCCAAAAATATAGTGGTAAGGAAGCAAAACTTAACATAGTTCGGGCAGCTTCACACAGAGATCGGTTTCGTCTTTCGACTATTCCATTCTGCTGTGGTGTGTAGGGAGCTGAGAAATTATGGCTAATTCCCTTTTCTGCAAGAAACGCTTCAAACTCCCTGTTCTTGAATTCGAGACCATTGTCGCTCCTAATGTTGCGAACGACCTTCTTGAGCTGGACTTCAATTTGCTTGACAAACACTTTCAGCTTTTGAGTCGCTTCAGATTTGAGCTTTAGAAAGAACACCCATGTAAATCTAGAGAAGTCATCAACGACAACAAGAATGTACTTGCTACCACCGATGCTTTCAATAGATGAAGGACCACATAAATCGATATGAAGCAATTCGAGTGGTTCAACAACTTTTGTGTTAACAATGGATGGGTGACTTTGACGACTCTGCTTTCCCATTTCACATGCAGCACATAAATGCTCTCTGTCAAACTTGAGCAATGGAAGACCCCTAACATGACCTCCAGTGACAAGTCGGTTGATATCTTTGAAATTGAGATGAGAGAGTCTTCTGTGCCACAACCAGCTTTCGTCATATTGAGCTTTTGATAGCAGACAAATTGCTGGGTTTCCTTTGATGGGTTTCATGTTCAGCGGAAACATTTCACCCTTTCGCTCTGACTTCAGAATCACTTTCTTTGTTGTTTTCTCTATGATTTCAAAACCTTCATCATCGAATGAAACTTTGAGACCTGTACCTCCAACAAGCTGAGACCTGTACTTCAGCCCAACACACATCCTTTGGACAAACATTTCTTGGCTTTCATCAGGGAGATGATTCCAGAATTCACTCTGCGTTTTTCCCCATACACCACAAATGATTCCTTTCCGGGCGGGTTTACCTTTACTATCTTCTTTCGGCATTGAATCCCAGCATCGTTGGCGCTAAGCCAGTCCATACCCAAAACGATGTCGAAACCGTTTAACTCTATGGGTAATAGATCTTCATGGAATTCGTTCCGTTTAGGTTGATGACTACGTTCTTAATACGATTACTAACAGGTACGAACTTGCCGCTGGCAACTTTTACAATCAGGGCATTATCAAGTTTTTCTACAGGCAATCCTAATTTCCCACCAAATCTATGCGATACAAAGGAATAGTTGGCTCCGGAATCAAATAGTATATTGGCAGGCAAACTATTTACAAGAAAGGTACCTGAAGCGACGTCTGCTGCCTCCTTCGCAGCCTCAAGCGTCATCTGGAAGGCTCTCGCCTTCGGCTTTGGTGGAATGTTGGGCCTTCCCGCATCTTTCTTCTTTGGGCAATCCTTAGCAATATGCCATTCTTCACGGAACTCATAGCACACCCTCTTGTTGATGGTGCACTCATTGGCATAGTGCCCCGTTTTCCCACACTTCCTCGCTACATTTTCCCGAGTGCTTCTTCTTGCACTTCTCGCACCATTTCAATTCATTTCCTCCTCCTCGAGCTTCCTTGAACCGAACTTGCTCTTCTTTTTGTTGGGTTTAGCAGACCCTTCAAATTTCCTCTTCTCGCCAACCTCAACTTTGTTGGAAGCTCTTCCCTTAATCATATCCTCCACAGACTTGGCAGCCCAGATAGTTGTGTGACAACCCGAAGTTCGTTCCGTTGTCGTAACCCGTTCCGTCGTTAAAAATTCTTCGTCTTAAATTGTTTCCGTTCATTTCAAAAAAAAATTAAGTCATTTAATTGAGTTTGTTAATATGACTTAATAATTGTCCAAACACATTAGAGACTCGTGGAAACGTTCCAAATTTTATTTAGAAAAATTTTAGTTTTAATTCCGTCAAGTTATAAAATAATTAAATCGGGTACGACCAAAAGCCCCGGTTATCAGCAGTATCGGGTAGAATTTCACCGTGTCCTAAACCTTGAGCATATATAAATTTGAGAGAGCCTCATTTGAAGCTTTTCCACTCTCTCTCTACTTTCTCTCCCTAGAAATCGAAATCAAGCCAAAATCATCCAAAACAAGCTCCAAATCGTCAAGGTAACTATCCTAGATCTTAGTATATCACCTTTGGCCTTCAAATTCGTGAAAAATATGAGGAATAGAGCCATAAACATGTGTTTACGGTCCTAGAACCTCCTTAGGCCGTGAACACATGTAATGAGGGGTTTTGAGCCTTAAAACCCTTCCAAAACTCATTTGGAGCCTAGATATGACCTAAGGACTTGTTTGCATGGACTTAGAACACCTTTAACTCTTCATTTGGGGTATAAGCATGAGTTTACGGCCCAAGCACATGCTTGGACCGTTAACACCTATTCTTGGGGAGTAAACTCAATTTAAGGTGTTAGTTTGCCCTAAACACCTCCAACAAGCTTCCATAAGAGTATAGAACCCTATAATCCTTCAGGAAATGCACCAAAACTTAGACAAATGGGACAAGCTTGAGTTTACGGTCCAAGAACATTCTTAGACCGTAAACTCATCTCCTTAGACCTTAAACTCATCCAATGGGTGTTAAAGTGCCCTTAGCACCTTGTATGGTTTAGAAATGAGTCTAGAACTTAGTATGCTTGCCTTTCAACCACCAAAACCCTTGGATCTTGGACAAACATGAGTTTACGATTGTAAACTCATATGTTTAAGGTAGTAAACTCCCAAGAACATCTTCATAGACCGTAAACTACTTTTCCAAGGTCAATTCAAGTCCCAAACACTTCCTAAGCCATGGATTCAACCCTAGAACCTCCCTATGTGCATTGTAATGACCTAGAACCACCAAAACATCACAGGAATGTGTGTGGGGGAGTTTACGGCCGTAAACTCCTAGTTTACTGCCGTAAACTCCAATAAATGGTCCATATGTGAGTTAAACCCATTCCAAAGCCTCAAAACCAAGTCTAGCATTAATCCCCAAGTGTTATAAGACCATTTAGCATCATAGAACACCCCACCATGAGTTTACGGCCGTAAACTCATGGGAAATGGGTCATTAGGTCCGTAAACCCTCTTATGAGTTTATTCTTGAAGAGTAAACTCCATATCCAAGTCGTATATGTCCATAGATGTCACCCGGATCACTCCAAACACTTGTAATGAAGTGTTTTCGCATCTTGGAATGTATAATCATATCTAAATTGTAGTTCAAATCTTAATTAGATACAAATGTGTATCTTTTCATATTACATAGGGACCTCACATGCGTTCAAGCCCCGAACTAACGTTTAACATCCAGTCAGGCACATTCTTCAATCGGTGAGTTCATACCCCTACCATTTTTCAATGTTTTTCAATGTTTTCAGGGGGGAATACAAGAAAAAGTACAAGGAAATATTGTACTTAAACTTATGATTTTATTTGATCCATTTCATATTTCGTATGCTTTTAACACAGAAAACTGTATTAATCAATCGTTCAACTTGCAGAGTAAACCTTCATGTTATTTGTGAAACTTGTTTTAAAATGTTATATTTTATATTTCACAAATGAATTTCCATATCATTATTGTTAAAAGCGTGAATCTTGAAGTATTAAAGTGTTCTTGATATAACTCCCCGTAGATACGAAGGGACAGTTAGAAACATATAATAATACGAAAGTACACCTAGGAACAGAACGAATACGAATACGAATAGGAATAGAATAGATATACAAATATGAATACGAATATGAATAGGAATAGAATAGATATACGAATACGAATACGAATACAAATACGAATAGGAGTAGGAATACGAATACGAATACGAATACAAATAGGAGTAGGAATAGGAATACGAATACGAAAGCACGCCTTTGGATGACGCCAAGACTTTGAAATTACAGTTAGTGTATGCCTTGAGTGTCACCAAAGTTTCGAAATTAATTCGAAAGTACGCCTCTGGACATCGACAGAGTTTCGAAAACATACGCCTTTGGATGTCGACAGGGTTTCGAAGATATGTCTAATGTACTCTTTTGGATATCATCAGAACATCGAAAATACTGTTAATGTATGTTTCTGAGTGTATCCAAATATTCCAAAATACCACTAAGTATAGTAGATAATCGACATTCGAATATAGGGTAACTAAGATATCAGAATACCTAACTAATACTAAAAGTATGGTAGATACTAGTACATCGAAATCAAAACTAAGAACTAATCGCAACATTTAGGAAAATATGGGATTTTCCTAGGATAACATAACAACTCGTAAACGAATTGTGTAATGAATGGAAAACTAAACTAATAGGAAAATATGGGATTTTCATGGGATAACATAAATACTCATAACCGAATCGGGTAACTAATGATAACTAAACTGTTTTTATAAGAAAATATGGGATTTTCTTGGATAACAACTTTTCAGAAAACCAAAAGGGAACTCATTCTTTTCAAAACTAAACCGCTTATGAACTCACCGGCTTTATGCTGATTTTCAAACTGCTTGTATTCTCAGGTCAGCATTAGAAAGGTACACCGCCATCCTTTGGAGAAGACGAAGCGTTTGGAAGACTTATCTTTGCTTTTATTCATATAATATATATATATATATATATATATATATATATATATATATATATATATATATGTATGTATGACACTTGTAACATTTTGATTTCAAACAAATGTAATAACTCTATGTAATGTATTGTTTTGTGTTTACTATGCTTACTATGTACATTGGTTGTGATATACATGATGTCCTCCGCCCCGGAATGTTTCCGCCTTAGGTTTCGGGGTGTGACAAGCTGCCTCCAGAGTAGGTGCCTGACGCACTAGCACTGCATACTCCCATGGGAGTCCCTTAGCGTACTTGTCGATCTTTGTCAGCTCATCCGGAACAAGACGCAAGGCAAACTCCATCTTTTCTGTGAAGTTGTTCGTGTATTCATCGATTGACATGCTTCCCTTCTTCAGGGTTAGAAACTGGTTCTCTAGCTCAAGCATGTTTTGAGCTGAGCAGTACTTTCGTTTGAATTGCACCAGAAATTCTGCCCATGTTAGTTGCAGGGGCTCGTTGGGGCTTAAAGTCTTCCCCAAGGTATTCCACCAACATACAGCGCCTCCTTGAAACTGACGCATTGCAAACGTGGTCTGTAGTTTTCCTCTGCAACCGCACGTCATGAAGGCTAACTCCATCTCCGAGATCCAATCCATGACCCCGATCGAATCTTCCTTTCCCGTGAAAGTCGATGGCTTACAAGTCAGAAAATCCTTGTACTTGCATCCATTTCTCTCGACTCCGTCATCTCGGTTGTTTTGTTGAACTATTGGTGGGTTGACTTGCCCAACAGTTCCACTGTAGTCTCCCTCCTCAGTCTGCCCTTCGTTCAACTCGGGCTGTTCGATCTGAATAGTCGCTTCCTCTCGATTTTGCTGGAGCAGACGTCTGGTTTCCTCCATTTGACGATCCAACATCGCCTGGATCATCGTTTGCACTCCGGCCATTGTTATTGGCTCAGCAGTGGCTTCCACAACTGGTATTTTCTCAATCACTCGGGGTTGGTTTCTGTTTCCATTTGCATTGACGTTTCCGCTACGGGTCCTTTCCATCTTGATCTATACACCGAATAAGGTGAATTTAGATATTTATTTAGGACTGATGTTCAAATCATCCTTATCTTTCCGAAACGATTACATGCTAGTTCTAATACCGTAGTCGTACGTTTAGAATCCTAAACACATAAGGTTTCCAGATCCGGTCGGCAACAGACCATAGATCCGAATAATTAATAGCATATAAGGCACAAAGCATTTAGCACATAAAAGCATTTTAGGCATAATTCCTAAAATAAGCTAGTGCTCACATCTCACAATCATCGCTTAACATTCTAAGTTTAAGTCTAGAAATCCTACAAATTCCTAGTTCGCTTAAACTAATGCTCTGATACCAACTATGACATCCCCATTTTCACGGCCAGGAAAGACCAATTTTGTTTATTCTTTGTTTGAAAATCAGAGTAACATTTTTAAATAACAGTGTTGCGGAATTTGTCCCAAAACAAAATATGATAAAGATTTATCAAAAGCATTTCCATAGAAATGTATTTCATTAAAAAGACTCAGGATGTCATGTTGGATACAGATCATAAGCATAAACAATACAACATAGGCCTTACTACATTATTCCGTATTTACAGGCCTAAAATTCCTTAATCTCTCATCCCAAGACATCACATCTATGCTCATGCGCCACTACCTGTAATACAAGAAACTGAGTGGGTCAGACTTGGGAGCCTGGTGAGCACATAGGGTTTTCAACCCACAATAAATAAGTTTATTAGCTTTATCAAACCAAACAAACCCGATTACCCGTTCCCGTTATCCTCTCTTTACGTCCCTAAAACATCTAACACAAGGGACCTAGTCTAAGGAGTATCATCGGGATGGACACTACTGCTAAGGGGATTCCTCAGCAATAAATGTCCTATAGGCAACCATGCGGGGGATGGAGTACACCTGGTGAGCACACAGTTCAAATAAACACCTAGAGGTTGCGAGCCTGCTAGTGTTCCACTGGACTGTCTAGAATAGTCCGTGGTCGTCATCTATACTCCGCTAGATGACTGGATCATCAATAACATCTATAACGAGGCCTCTCCTTATTTTATTTTGTCACACAACAACTATTACATCTACCTATGTTTTACCCAACATATTTTGTAGATATAAAACACATATACAGTTTAAATCATTGAAAACATGTATAAAATTGTTCATCCAGCATAGATAGCAAGTATACAGATAATATGCACACACAACACGTAATTTATATAAAATACTTCATATCTATGTGTAAGCTGAAAGTAACTATGCACTCACCTGAAAGGTGGTGACTCAGCACTCGGACAACGCTTCGATACTCTCAAAACAATTTTCCTTCGATAAAACCTAGTACCAATACCACTAGGGTTTAGTCTAACGATAACCGCGACAAATTAATAGTCTGGCTATTATTATTATATAAGCGTTAAATAACACTCAGTATAACTCATAATAATAGCTCAAATAATTATTTTAAGGACCTAATAACATTCCTATAATTATTTGAAAGCTATATTAAAAGTTGCGTAAGCGTGGCTCATTTTAATCGGATTTTAAAGAAAACTGGAACTTTATTTGGAGCAGCGTTTCGAAACCGAAAGACGCTTTTTCTCGGGACTCCGGGAGCCCCGAGGCTTCCTTAGGGTGCTAGGGGCCTTATTTAGGGTTTAGGGTGGGTTAGAGGGGTAGTGAGAGAAATTAGAGAGAGAAAGAGTTGAAGAAATGAGTGAAAAATCTGAGACCCTTCGCAACCTATTTATAGGGCCGAACTTCGGACCTACGTTGCGCGTACCACTCAACTACGTTGGGCATAGTTCGGATAAGGTTTCCAGGCATGTTCCAGCTGGCTCGCACTCGGACAAGACCCAGATAAGACCGAAGGTACGCGGGGCATACCGGACCTCGTACGCGGGGCGTAATGTGAAGGCTTCGTGGCATGATCCGAAGCGAGGTCTGATCAGCGATGGAGGGTCCAGATGTTGCCACGTCATTTCAGTTTCACAATTTTCCTTCTCGACTTCTAAAAATCATAACTTTGGCATACGAGCTCTATTTTTTACGTTATTTATATCCACACGAAGGTGGGAACGTACTTCACAACTTTCGTTTAGACTCTGTCGGCTAATTTTGACTTTATTTTAAAAGTTATATTATTAAGAGGCCGGGACATGATTGGTCCGTTAAATTCTCATAACTTCTTCATCCAACGTCCGTTTTCGCCCATCTTTTTCTCGTTAAGCTACTCTTAACGAGATCTTCGATTCTCGTTTAGGTCGTGTCAGCTAAAAACCGCTCGATCTAATATTCGAATTGCGGGTTGTACACTACTAATCCGAAATTTCAAAAAATCGTAACTTCTTCATACGAAGTCAGATTTGGGCATTCTTTTTATCAACGCTCTTAGTTTAACATATTCTACGACTTTCGTTTAGATCGCTAAGGCTAAATCCCGCTCTATCGTAAATTCACTATTTACGCTTTCCGGTATCGTGTCGGTTCCGTCGCGAAACTTCGACGGGTCATAACTTCTTCGTTATAACTCGGATTACGGCGTTCTTTATATCCCCAGAATCCTTGGTTCGACCACTACAACTTTATATAAAGATATCGGGCTTATCCCACACTTTAATTTGACGCTTATTTTTATCTTTTATTTATTAAATGTTTATAAATACATAATAAGCATAAAAATTCACATAATTCACATAATACTCAAATATTTCATCTTTATTACTTCAAAAAGAGTTACAAGAGTTGACCTAGACTATTACATTGTCAAAAATGCTTAGCCCTGAAACCCGAGCGTTACATGTACGATCAGTCGGAGCCATCAAGTAGACCCCAAAATACCATACTATTATTTGATATCGTGTTATGTTAGAACAGCATGTTAGTGATAGGTTAGGGATCTTCGGGAATTGCATGATTGAATTGTCTGCTTATATGATGCTTGATAGCCTAGGGCCTTTTTTTATGGAATTGACATCATTAATATAGTTGCTTAGTGTATGCATCATGGTTAAATATAACTAAGATCTTATAGCCTGCGAATGTTTGTTCTGGCCTTATTTCCTGTTCTTGTTTGATGAAGGGCTTAGGGTAGGATCAGATATCCGAATGTCTATCTGGTCCAGTGATATGTATGGGTAGCACACACAAGTGCGGGAGGGTTGGTGGAAGTTTCATGGATGAGTCGTGTGGGGTCAGCCGACCAGTCGTGAGATATTTAGCCTTTCCTCTAGGTAGTGAGGATCGAGTGTTCGTCTATGCTTATGAGTTTCGTTAGGGCATTGTGATGATCCTTGAGACAAACACGGGTAGGTGTGGAAGGTAGTATATGATAGGTTTTGTCCTAAGAACATCCTATGTGCTCATACAAACCCTAATGCTTGGATCTAGGTTTCTCTATTGTACATGCAAGTTATCCAAGACTATAAACCCTAATTCTAGCATACAAGTAATCATATTAACATAAGAATGGGTTTAAGATATTACCTTGATTGTTATGTAGCAATAACAATCCCAAATCTCCTTGTATTGACTTTAGAAAGCTTAGAGTCACAAATGTCACTCCTCTAATGGTTCACAAACACCATAAGCAAGAGGATGAAGAGGAGAGAGGATGGAGGCTGCCCAAAAAACATCTACAAACCCTAGAGAGGTCTTCTTTCACGTTTTTTGGGTCATAAGGGTCTTATATATAGTGAGCCTGTTAGGGTTATCTAACAAGGAAACCCTAATTTGGATGCTTAAGCCCTAAGCAACCCATGGACTCCTTTAATTAAGGCCTTGGATGATTTCCTTATGGGTTTCCCCATAGAATTTGTCCACTCCTTCATATAAGGCAATCCATGGCTCAAATTGCAATTATCCTATAATTACAATTCCAGTCCCTTAAGTTTAATTAATCTCTTTTAGTCACAAAACTAATTACCAATTAATTATTGACTAATATTAATTAAACAATATGATTTCTCCTTTAATATATTATTCTCATAATATATTAATAAATCATATTTAATCCTTTCTCTCCATAATTCATCCTATCAAGTTGCTTTGGTAAAGGCAACCCAAAAGGACCATGCACCATCGGTTCAAGTACATACCAAAATAGTTATGGACTTAGACACTAATCCAACAGTATAGGCCTGTACTACTAAAAGCACAGGACCCGTGCGCGTAGCGAGGAAGTCACAACCCCTAGGGATTCGTTGGGAGTTGGTTCCCCGTAATGATATGTGGATTATTTGATATCTTCCTAGTGTATTTTCAGCATTGTGACTACGATACGAGTTGAGATATGATCCGGGTCGGGATCAGGGACTGACAATCAGATGAGATTAGATGAGTTGGATGCCAGGATCAGGAGGATCCTCCACGATGAGGTTGTGTCCATCGTCCGGGATCAAATTCCAAAGATGTTCGGGTCTATCAATACCGCGATGATGGAGTTATTTGATGATCGCTACGCAACAATTGCGGATACGGTTGTTGTTGCAGCCTCCACAACCGTGGCGGCTGAAGGTGTTGGGACAGGGCGGGTCTTTCAGTATTGGGACTTCGATAATATGAAGCCCCCGACTTTCAATGGATTCCATGACCCGATTGTGGCCATGAGGTGGATATCTGATGTGGAGGGGTGTTTCTTCACATGTTCATGCCCTACTGACCAGAATGTCAGGTGCACTCTGAACCTTCAGAGGTCCGTAGCGAAGGATTGGTGGAGACTTGTTACAGGATCGTACTCTGATGAGCAGAGGTCTGAAGTATCTTGGGATCAGTTTAGAGAGATGTTTCATACTTGTTACATTCCTCAGGTCGAACGGGAGATGTTGGATCAAGAGTTGTTAGAGCTGAGGCAGGGATCGGAGTCGATGACGGAGATCACCCGAATATTTACTGAGAGGGCGATGTTTTTCCATGAGTTTGTTTCTGAGTAGGCTCAGATGACTCATTATCTGAGCATGCTCAAGATGGACATCAGACAACTTGTTTTTACTCAGGGGTGTGATGTTGGATTAGTGTCTAAGTCCATAACTATTTTGGTATGTACTTGACCCGATGGTGCATGGTCCTTTTGGGTTGCCTTCACCAAAGCAACTTGATTGGAGAAATAAATAGAGAGAGAGGCTATTATGATTTATTAATATGTTATAAGAATAATATATTAAAGGAGAAATCATATTTGTTTAATTAATATTGGTCAATAATTAATTAAGAATTAATTTTGTGGTCAAATGTAATTAATTAAACTAGAGGGGCTGAATTGTAATTATGTGATAGTTACAAAATAAGGTAAGGATTATCTTATTAATAGGTTGGACGAATTTAAGGTGATAAGACCTTAGAATTCGACTAGGATAAGGGTTTAAAGGCTTATCTTATGGGTTGCTTGGTAAGCAAGCAACTAGATAAGGATAAGGACTAAAACCCTAATCTTTACACCTATATAAAGACCCCAAGGCTCATGAATTCGTCCATGCCTTTCCAAGAGGTCCTAGAGACGAATTCTTATACCTCTCCTCTCTCTTTATACCTTCTCCATTTGCTCTTGGTGTTTGTAAGCCATTAGAGGAGTGACACTTGTGACTCTAAGCCTTCCAAAGTCAATTCAAGAAGGAATTGGGATTGTTATTACTACATAAAAATCAAAGTAATATCTTAAACCTAATTATATGTTAATATCGATTTCCATATGCTAGAATTAGGGTTTATAGTTTTGGATTCAAAGCATGTACAATAGAGAAACCTAGATCCAAGCATTAGGGTTTGTATGAGCACATAGGATGTCTTATGACCAAAACCCATCAGTGGTATCAGAGCCTAGACTGGTTTCAATTGTATTGATGCTTGATATATGTGACATCCCCAAAATCTTGGCCAGAAAAGACCGATTTTCATTTTATGCTTCTAAATAATTTCAGAGTAAATCCTTTTGATTTGAAAGAGTTGCGGAATTTGTTCCCAAAAACAAAACATGATAAAACAATGTTTACCAAAGCATTTCATAAAAGAAATGTATTTTCATTATATAATCAAAACTCGGGGTGTCATGTTCCGATACGGACCAATAAGCATAAACGATAACATTACAAGTCATTCAACAAATATATACATATACAGACTTGTAAACAAAACAACTTGATGGTTCATCCATCTTATGCCCTCGCGCCACTTCCTATAATACAAATAAAACTGAGTGGGTCAGGCTTGGGAGCCTGGTGAGCATATAGGGTTTTCAACCCACAATAAATAATTATATTTAATTCCACCAACCAACAATAACCCAATTACCCATTCCCGTTATTCTCACTTTATGTCCCTAAAATAACTAACACAAGGGACCTAGTCTAAGAATATTTCATCGGGGCGACAACACATGCTTCGGGGGTTCCTCAGCAATATAAGCCAAATAAGGCAACCATGAGGGGGATGGAGTACAGCGAATGAACACCCAAGTTCATTAACACCTACAGGTGGCAAACCTGCTAATGTTTCCACAAGACTATCTAGAAAAGTCTGTGGTCGTCATCTAAACTCCGCTAGATGACTAAATCAAACAACAACGAGGCCTCTCATCTGTTTATTACACACCAACTATCTACCCATGTTCTACCCAACATATTAGTAGATAAAAATATACATTTTTATACATAGTTTAAAAACCTGTATAGCATGCTTTAATCAATACATATTCCACATAACAGATGAGGCACACACACATAACACGTATTTCATAGAAAACAAATCAGATCCATGAGATAGAAGAGAGTGAATATACATTCACACATATAACACAAGATATACACATAACACGTATTTCATATAAAATACTTTATAATTATGCGTTAGAAGAAAGTAACCACACACTCACACCTATAAACAACAATATACTTAATACACTCAAACTATACTTGTATTATTATCGTGTTTATGAAAGGTAGTATACACTCACTTGATCAGAAGATGATCAGACAGCACTACGGCTTGTAGAAGTAGTATCTCTTCGTAGATCTGGAAGATCTTCACAAAAAATCGAACTTCTCGCGGGCAGAGCTTCGGCTCGAGAATCGCACTTCTCGAGATCTCGGGAGCGCGAAACTTCCTTCTTAACTTGGATATGAGATCCGGGGCGTCGGGATGGCTTCGGGGGTTTACACGCAGAGATTCGGCACAAAATGGAGGAGAAATGAGCAAATAAGCCCGGAACCCTCGCATCCTATTTATATGAGGCTGGAGCCTCGGAGTACGCGGGGCGTACTGCGTTACGTAGGGCGTACTGGTCTGAAATTGTCATTGCGTTCGTCATCCGAAGAACTCGAGTGCGAGATGCGTCATGCTTCGCGGTACACTGGGCGTACTTCGGATCAGATCGGTGACTCCTTCGGATATACATCCGAATTAAAGATTTAATTTAAATACAAATTATTTAATAAACTTCGGAAATTCATATCTTCTTCATACAAACTCCGTTTTCGACGTTCTTTATATCCACGCGAAGGTGAGACTGCGCTCTACAACTTTCGTTTAGACCCCGTTGGCTAATTTTAACTTTATTTTTATTATTTATTTTTAATAGACCGGGATAGAAAAACTTCGTTATAAATTCATAACTTCTTTGTTTGACGTCCGTTCTCGCCTAACTTTTCATCGCTTCGATACCAACAACGAGACCTTCGATCCTCGTTTAGATTGCTTCGGCTACAAACCGCTCGATCTCAACTCGAGTATTTTGGGCTGCATACCGCTAAGTCGAAACTTCAATTAATCTTAACTTCCTCATATGAAGTCAGATTTGGGTGTTCTATATATATTCGGAAACCTCGTTTCAACCACTACAACATTATCCAAAGATATCAAGTTTATTTTACACTTAAATTTTGACGCTTATTTTTATTCTTAATTAATCAAACCACATAATTAAGCAATTAAACACAAAACACATAATACTCAAATAATACAATCTTATTATTTCAAAACGGGTTACAAAGGTTAACCTAGACTATTACATTGCTAAAAATGGCAAGCCCGGAAACACAGGCGTTACAATATAACTGAAAAATTCGATTTTTGATGTTCTGGAGGCTGGACTCGCCGAGTCCATGCAGACTAGACGAGTCCAAGCCTGACTCGACGAGTCAACTCGTCAGACAGAGGTATATCCGGGATTTCTTGCTGTTTTTGCTTAAGGATAGTTGCCTTATCATATTAGATCAATATTAATCCGATTTTATGATATATTTGACTATATTCTTGATCTAATTGAAGATATTTATCAATTAATAAGATAATCGTTTCCTTATGTGATAATTAGTTAATTATTTTGTCTTCATTGATAAATTGTTTTGCAAGAAATCATTAAATAAATCAAATATGGATAATTATGTGATTAATTGTTAATTTAGATTATTTGTTATTTGATCCTTGTTGTTATGAAAAGTTTCATATTTTCCCCTTAGGTTTTATAGTTTAAATTTGAACCCAAAAGTTTTGTTGTTTTGAAATTTAAATAGTTAAAACCCTAATGTTTTGAAAAAGGTTTCAAAACTTGCCCTCAAGTTTTGGAATTTAAATTTTGATTAATAGTTTAATTTTGATGTATATTTAAATTCTAAACCCTAATGTTTTGAGATGTTTCAAAACTTGCCCTCAAGTTTTGGAATTTAAAAGTTGATTAGAAGTTTAATTAGGAATGTTAAATTCTAAAACTCTAGTATTGTTTTGAAAAAGTTCAAATCACTCCCTTATGGTTTTATTAATTAATTAAGGTGTATAATTGAAAGAGGTTTAATAAATCCAGAAAAGTTTAGGTTAACAATTTAATTGAATTAAAAGTATAATTGTTAAATTAAACCACCTAGTATTTTAAAAGTGTAAAATACACCCTATACTATATATATAACATTAAAAGTCTAACATTATATATATGTATGAGTAAAAGTCAGTCTTACCGTTAGTAGGCCTCATTCACGAAGCTGGTCTATAAGGGGTGTTTAAGGAAATTGCCTATAAAATGGCGATTGAATGGGTATCCACTCTTACCCACCGCACTCTTGACTAGTGGAGGGTCGTTAGCCGAACGGGTAGGATGGGACGAAACCTTCCATTATAAGTATAATGAAGTATAAAAGTAACTAAATGTTTTCACAAAATTCCCAATCTTAGTTACTTAGGCAAAAGTGAATTGATGCAATTTCATGAAATTACACTTAGTGCCCTTGCGAAGACGTTAGTGGAGCGTGTGTGGTTTACCGACACACTAAATGGTTCTAAGCAAAGGTATCAAAGGGTGACTCAATGTTTGTCATAGTTCGGTGGAGCGTGTGTGGTTTACCGGCACATCGAATAGGTGACTGTAACATGTGAGGGCACCATGTAAGTTTGCATGGTTATTCACACCCGCTTTGTGATCCTCGGCATCCCAGTCACAAACAAGAGGGGCATATCGAGATTTAAACATGCCATTGAAAGTTCAATGAATCTCAAAGGATCTAGGAGTTTTCATAGATTTAAAACTTAAATTCTTTTTCGTTTTTCGTGGTGGAAATTAGTGAATCGTCATTCACTTACCTTCAAATATTCTGCAATTAGGGTTACGGCATCCCTCTCCCGTGTTGTAGAATATTGTGTTGGGTCCTAGCCTTAGTATCTCATTTGGGTGATTTGCTAAGGACTCATTCAATCAACTAACTTGAATTCGTTTTCTCCCGTATTGTAGATGTCAAAGTTCGACAACTATGGTTTTCCCAAATCCCGTGGAACAAACATTCCACATGAAGATGATATTCCACGATTCGATCGAGGAACAAGAGATCATACTTCACTTCTTCCTCTTCCTCAAATTATTCCCCCTAACCCACAAGTTCAAAGGCTTGAAAAGTTCAAGATCACTCAAGCCCTTTTGGCAAGGAAACAAAAAGAAGGAAAGCCGGTGTGTGCACACTGATGGGTTTTTGGTCATAAGACATCCTATGTGCTCATACAAACCCTAATGCTTGGATCTAGGTTTCTCTATTGTACATGCTTTGAATCCAAGACTATAAACCCTAATTCTAGCATATGGAAATCAATATTAACATATAATTAGGTTTAAGATATTACCTTGATTGTTATGTAGCAATAACAATCATAATTCCTCCTTGAATTAGCTTTGGAAGGCTTAGAGTCATAAGTGTCACTCCTCTAATGGCTTACAAACACCAAGAGCAAATGGAGAAGGTATAAAGAGAGAGGAGAGGTGTTAGAATTCGTCCATAGGACTTCTTGGGAAGGGTTAGACGAATTCATGAGCCTTAGGGGTTTTATATAGTTGTAAAGGTTAGGGTTTTAGTCCTTATCCTTATCTAGTTGCTTGCCCACCAAGCAACCATAAGATAAGTCTTAGAAACCCTTATCCTAGTCGAATTCTAAGGCATTATCACCTTAAATTCGTTCACCCTATATATAAGATAATCCTTACCTTATTTTGGAACTATCACATAATTACAATTTAGCCCCTCTAGTTTAATTAATTACACTTGATCACAAAAATTAATTCTTAATTAATTATTGACCAATATTAATTAAACAAATATGATTTCTCCTTTAATATATTATCCTTATAACATATTAATAAATCATAATAACCTCTCTCTCTATTTATTTCTCCAATCAAGTTGCTTTGGTGAAGGCAACCCAAAAGGACCATGCACCATCGGGTCAAGTACATACCAAAATAGTTATGGACTTAGACACTAATCCAACAGTCTCCCACTTGGATAAGTCTAATAACTATTCTACGTATGACTTCGGATCCCGATCTGCAATCGTAGCTTTCCAAAGCCGCTGTCAACTCTGATCATATCAAATACACGTGTCCTTAGATAAGGGATCATATATTCCTCCATTCTAGATATCATATGAGACATGATTTCAAATCATTCTCTTTGTACTACTTCTCGATTTCTGATTTATGACGACAGACTAATTGAACAAATCAAATTAGCCCTAGCCCGGCCGAGCATTTACGTTTGTCATCACTAAACCATCGAGGGGCCCAAAGATATCGCTTTTATCCTACTTTGAATAAAAGGAACGGATAAACTTTGATACAATGCTTGCTTGCACTCACTAACCAAATCACACACAACAATATGTTTTATAACACCAAGTTACTAGTGCGTTTACATATTATCAATGTGTAACCGATTTGCAAGATACAACTCACACATCTCCGTTTCAAGAATATAAGATGTTATCGTCTCACCAATCACTCGTGATACAGTTCATGGAGTGATCCAAGTGAGCGTGGGTTTAATCCAATGCTCAAGTCATATTCATAAGCACTCATGAACGTTGCAGCAAACATTTGCTTATGTCTAATGCTCTTTAGACAATCCACACACCAATTCACGATAGTCTTCATTCATATCTACTTCCAACATATGAACGACTGTGGCCCGTTCGAATAATTCGATTATTCTTAATAAATTCAATTATTCTGGAAGTCAAAACATGCAAATGTGAAACACAAGAATAATACTAATCCCATATGGCCTCAAACCTTTGAGTATAAATAAAACCCCTTTTATTTATCACCATATTGATTACTCATTATTTGTCGTTTCGGGTAATCAACTTCTTACTTGAATTATTACACTTGTCCCATGCACCTAGCATGCACACAATTTTTACCTATGGTTCTTACTTTGTGAAATAGACCAAATTGAGCACATTCCCAATCATTCTCATTTCACAATTCCAAATCCTTTTTCATAAGTGAAAGAATATCAAATTCTTTCTACTTATAGGATATGCTAGATTCTAACATTCTATGCAACGATCCTTTCGTAATGTCACTGCACCAAAGTCACAAAGACTTTTGCCAATGATGTTACAAAGTCCTCTATCGGAGATTGTTACAAGACAATTACTTAGATATGATGTTTCTCACTCAAAGTACATTCCTTTGAACATCCTTTTGCATAAAAGTTTCTAATCTAGACATAGATTTTCAATATTCAATTCCAACATAGATACATTTCCATATTTTCCATATGACAACTTATTTTTAATAGAATCTTATCTATTCCTAATAATGTCGATATGGTCCATCCAATATGAGAACATTTCCATATCTTCCAATACTATACTTCCAACTACTCACAAGTGACCAATCCTCGTCGAACTTTGGATTGTCCTTTGATAGTTGTTTAATTATTTTAGTCAAAACCAATTCTAGTCCCTTTTCCCTCTAAATGCGCTCGACATTTGGAAAATTTTAGAAAGGTCAAACATTAAAGCATTTACAATCGATCCTATACCTGAAGCGTATGAGACACGACGCATAATGTTTTATTTGCTATGTTCTCAAAATTCGAATTGTGAAGAGGAATGTCGTAATCATAATCGAAATTTTAAGAACACACTATGTACCCTTGACAAAATTTATTAACCTAATCCTTTAGATTTGAAATGAAGCATAATATTCTCTCCCTTAATTATAGCAAAACAACCTTTCAACTTTGCAAAGTATAACTCTTGTTTTCTATAATTAATATTGTCAACTTGCAATACGTGCCTTAATAATCATACAATCATAATTTTTTATGCTCCCACTATCATGATGATTATTATAAAACATAACACTTATGCTCCCACTAGCTTCGACATGTATTCATAAACATCTTAACTTTCAGAAAAACAATGCTTATTGAATTTCTTAAGTTCATGTTTCTAATACTTAGTGCTTTGATAATCTTTTATCAAGGCTTCTTGGACTTATACGCCTTTGCCTTCGATAGTTCATATGTGTGTCTAAACACTTAAGACTAATTGCCAAACCTCACAATTCAAATTATGGAAAGGGATACCGTAACCATAATCGAATTCGAGAATGCAATTTTACAATCACTATCTTCTTAAAATCTTTCTTATTGAAAGCATTTCCTCACAATCATTTTCATGAAGGAGGAAATCTTATGACACTTAGATTTGAACGGCGTATGTGTTCTTATCCATGTGAATTTGTTAAAACCAAAGTTTACGACAAATTCAAACTCATATGGACCGAACTTTCTTAATCTTGATTTCTTGCCTTTATGGTAGCACAGCTGCCCACCATGTCTTCCAAGTAATTAAGCAGCTCACCTTTTCTTATCAATGTACTTTCCATTGATCAAGATCCTTGCCTTTTATGCATTCAAATGAGAACTCATAGGACTCACATGCATAATTAACTCGATTGGATTGGCACAGAAACAAAATAATGTCTTCACGATAGGTTGTAAACCTCAACTCGTGTGCTAGTGATGATCGATAAGGTTTATTTGATTTGTTCTTGAAACCTTTCAAGACTATTAAGACTCCCACTGACTCCTTGACATATACGATTCTCTTGTCAAAACATTTCTTGACAAACAAATATTCAAGAGTTAGTGTAGCTTTTATTAAAACTCTTCATAAATTAGTACTATTTGGTCTTTGTCTTATCCAAGACATCACAACTTTCCATATTTGATGAATGTTACAAACCTTCTTAATAATTTTCACTCAATGTCACAATCTTAACTTTAAGACTTGTTATTGGGACGAAGTATGATTGACTTCTTGATTTAACCATTTCTTCAATCCTTGATTCCTCTTCTTAGACATACAATTGTACTAAGACTTACTTAGAGGATCAATTGAGGTATGGTTCTTAATCATTAAGACTTATCATAAAGCATAATAGCTACTCTCCCTTCTTCTTAGAATGGAGAAACTTTTATCTTTCTGCCTACTTGATTCTTCTTATTCGTGCTGCTATTGATTTGAACTTTTTCAATCAATTCAGAATTACACTTAATCTTGTAAGTATAATCATATTTACTAAACCTTTAGTAAATCATGACGAATATCATTGTTACTCTTATGGTGGACTTGATTAACACGCAACTTTGTGTGCTCGATCTCATAATCTTTCACCTGACACTTTGTCAATGAATTAGTCTAATTTCCAAATATGAAATTTCTCATTCATCGTGCTACCAAGTTGCATGATTCCAAGTTTCTGTCCAATTGAAACTTGGGCGATGAGAAACTCTCCTTATTTGGTAAATTCTCGACTTTCCATAATATAATAAGAACCAAATCCATTTGTTGTAGAAATATGCAAACACCAATTTTCATAACGATTTCATTGCAAGGAAATAAACAAATAAATAAATAAGTCAAATGAAAATTTAATTTATTTATAGAAGCAGCGGAAAACATTTGTCCTTACAATGCAAAATCCATTGGAAACTATGTATTTCAAAAGAAAATTTTCTAACAACTCTATCATAACTATCTAAGATCAAAATCTAATCATCAAGTCCATGAGATCAAGATCCATTCCTTGTGATTAGATTCATCTTGCTCTTTCACCAAGCTTCCTTTCTTTTCACCGATCCTGTAAAACATTCAAATGCAATCTTATTACATTATGTATTAAGAATTAATGAATAGGAACTTAATGGAGTTAGATAGTGGATTTTACCTGAAGCGCAGCCATACTCTTTGACTCTCCCATCTTCTGGACTTTTCAGGCTCTTTGGGAAGACTTGTATCCAACGCCCTTTCTTTTGGTAGTAAAGCAGGTCGGTTCTCCTAGAACGTCCTTGGAAGCATGGTCGGTTGACTTTTCCAACAAATACACTCCATTGCTTCGCCAAATCATTTCTGATTCAGCAGCAATGAGCATGTAAGTTAGGTCAATGAGGTTGTCGTCATGATTCATCATATAATACTTTCTTTTGAACTCATTATATGATTCAGGAAGTGACTGCAAAACCCAATTCACAGCCAACTCATCTGGGAATGACACACCCAACATTATCAACCTATCAATGTGTGATTTCATTCTTAGAACGTGGGCACACACGGGTTTACCATCTTCATGTTTCATTTCCAATAGGGCTTTAGTGATATTGAACCTTTCAATTGTAAAGTCCCGAAAAATAGATCTACCAATGATCAAAGATAATAACAGATGCAAACACGAATTAATAAACAAATATAGAGCAAAAGGCCAAGCTTGCATACGCTTTAATACTATAAAACATCTGATACAACTTGGAAGTATACGAGAGCATCAACAACCCACAATGACTGACACAACTCGCTATTTAAAGACCTGACTAGAGACCGTAAGGTGTTTACGGCCGTAAAGAGTTTAGGGCCGTAAACCCATTCTGACCGTAAACACAATAGAAATCACGAACAATTACATATCTACTGCTATCTACGACTATGCCTAGACCAAACCATTGTACAGGGTCTTTCAATCTCCCCCTTGGTTTGGACTAGCTCGGCCCCATTCCTTTCTTTACAAGCATGACATCCATTTGCCCCATAGCGCCATTCCACATCTTCTTGCTCAAAATTTCAGCAACCATCCTGGTATACGCCTTGGCTCCTTGCTCATAGATATCTTCAACCACTTTGATCTGAAAATTGATCAGATAATGAATATCCCATTTCCTGAACTGCAGTAGGTCTCTTCGATCATACAACCGTATGCACCCATTCTTGAGCTTAATGACTGCACCACAAGTACTCTCATCATAAACCCAACACTCCATAGAACCGACCGATCCATCTTTATAACCTTGAACAATGGGAAATTGTTTAACTTGAGTCGTGGGTGGCCACATAACCAATTGTAGAGGTTTATCAGAAGAGGCTTCAAACACATCTGGATGTTCCAGAATGACTGACTCAGCAGTTGGCATTGTAGGGAATCCCTTCTTTACTTGCTCATCCATAAAGAATTTGAACTGAGAAACCTGAGGATTGTTTAATAGATTGATAAAAGGAGCTTGTGATAACTCCGCAAGATCAACCCTTGTCAATAAACTAAAAGCACGAACATCCTTATACAATTCTGAATTACCGCTCTTGCGAATAATAATCCAAAGTCGAAGAGGATCGTGAAATCCCCAAGCAGCTACACCCGATCGATCTCCAAAAGTATCTCTGAACCGAACAATTTCAAGATCAGTGACAGTGATCAAAGATTCCCCTTTAGAATTGCTCTGAGCAACATTTCGCTTGAATAATAACTGCCCCCTTTCAGTATCATCTTCTTGATTTTTCCGAATGATCTCTTGAATATGAGAAGCCATAGGAGGAACAGCTCCAATACGTTCAGCAGAACCAGAAGATTGACCAGCTGGCACATCTACTGGATAAGCTTGCACATGTAAATTTATTCTTTATTCTTCTACGCTTGTTTTATACTTCTCACCAAAATCATCCTCCAGTTTCTTTTTCAATTCGAAGTAGCTTGAAGTCAGCAGATTGAAATGTTCTTGAAGATCAGAAATCTGCTTATTTTTTACTTTCCTATCCCTTTTAACTTCTGCGAGTTGTCCGCCAAGATAAGTTCTATCTGACTGAAGTTTAGACACTTGAGTACGAAGCTCAATGTTCTGAGCACGAAGTTCAGCTACTTGAATGTCAAGCTCTATGTTCTTCTGACTTAACACAGAGATCTCCTTTTGTAAACTATCAACAGATGAATCATCATCAGGAGCACCCCCTTCGTTCATAGAAATGTTCTTTCCTTGAGGACTAGGCGAACGAAGCTGTTCTTCTGCCATATGCAAAGCTAGTCTCTCAGAAGCGGAATCCCTATTGAATCTTGGAACAGGAAAAACAGGCGGAGCTGAAGGGCCACCAACATCAAAAACTGAACTAGGTCCAGTTGCAAACATCTTTGTTGCGGAAAGTCGTGTAGTAGCAGTAGTAATTGGTGGTGTAGGAAGACCACTGACCAAACTAGTAATTAGCTCGGATTGTCTTTCATAAAGTCTTCTCCTCTTAGATTGAGGTTAGTCAGCCTGTGGAGGTATTACACTAACAAATGGTTCAGATGTAGGAGAAATAGACACGGGAGGGGAACATCCCACAACTACCTCCATTGGGATTGAAGTTGACACCATCTGCTCAGAAGTTGGAGTAAGAGTTTCGCTCGATTTTCTCATCTCAGTTGACGGCAAAACACTATCATCGACATTTTGAAAAATCGTGTCAAATATCTCGTTGGACAAAACATTAGCACTACTAGCTAAAGAAGCCGCAATATCATCATTATCAAACCCCGTAAGATCAAGATCTTCAAATGAGTCATGTCCATCATTACCAGTACCTATTTCCCTTTCATCCTGTCTTTCATTCGACTCATGTTCATGACAAGAAGCACTTTGATCTCTCTGAGTTGGTGAATCTTCATCATCTTCAGTCACATCTATCACAGTGTTTGCTGGAGTCGAACCCTCAGTAGACGTTTTCTCAGAAGAAGTCGGTTCTGATGATTCGTATGACACTGGCGTCTCATCCAATTCTGTAAACTTTCCGAATTTTTCCAATCGATAACGCCCTCGAAAGACAACTTTTCCTCTTCGGTTTTGCTTAATGAGTCCCACAGTGTGTGGACCCAAAGATTTCATATCCAAGGTGTCTCCCGCCTTTCTAACCTCAGGAAACTGCATCTCGACAAACACTTGAATGAAGCGGGGATATTGGAGAAAGGTATCCCTTGTAGAAGCCCGGATGTTTATGACAAATTCCTCTAGGATGAACTTTGAGAAATTGAAATGAATTCCAGAGGCTAAAGATACCAATGCACCAGTTGTGCGTTGAGAAATTTCATCAGCCCCACTCCTTCTACCGGATATACAACTTACGAACACATGAGCCAGAAATCTCCAATACGGATGAAGCAGCTTTTTCAACGTTGGCGGGTAGGTTCCTTCATAACTCATCCGTCGTAGTATTCTCTGAACATCTTCTATGCCAATTTCCGTCGGATAGTTAGGTTGATCATCAATCAGCAACGCGTTTCGAACAAAACTTTCATCGATTACAATATCTCGTCCTTGCACCTTCGCCGCGACTGTGAAATTTCCATCATCATCCATCTGCATCCTTGCCGTCTCCCAAAACTCACGAACGATGTTCTGATAGATCACCGGATTGACTGTCAATGCTGATGCAACACAGCATTCACGCAACCTGTGAACCATTGAAAGCATATCGGAATGAATGACAGGTGGATCACCAAGAACTATCGCCAGATTGTGCATGTCTGCAAACTTGAGATTTGCCATTTTCCTGCACTCAAACACAGTTGTAAGAAACCGACACTAATAATAAAACTTATTTTGACCAAAAATATGACAATAAAATTTTGATCAAAATAAAATTATTTATTAATGATTTATGTTTACTGCAAAAAAAAAAAATTAAACCTTTTGACAATTTTGGTTCTTGGGCCGTAAACTCTAGTTTACGGCCTAAGGAACCCTTAAAAAAACGGTTTGGTTCACGGTTTAAGCGAGGAGAACATGCAATCGTTACCCAGTCAAAATAACAGCTTGAATCGACAATTGTTCTTGGGCCGTAAACTCTAGTTTACGGCCTAGAAATTACTTCGAAAACACGATGCACAATTATCATAGAGATCTTTCAAACAATCCAGAATAATTACACTCGAATTCACGGGCCGTAAACTGGGAGTTTACGGCCTATGAATGTCTACACCAAAAAAGGCTTAAAATTGATCTTTCTCTTTGAAATGACGAACGAAAAGCACATAGTCGTGAACATAACGAGAAATAGCATCATAATAAAATAGTTTCGAATCCAAATCATCAAGTTTCAGAGTTTACGGCCTAAGCTTACGGCCGTAAACTCCTCGACTTGAGTTTATTTAATTTTAAACACTATGCGAAGTGATTCCGTGAAACAAAATATATATTCGAGATCTACACGATGCTACCTTCACGATGATATACACGTTTTTCTGAAAATCGAAGAATTTTTTTTTGACACCTTGAGAGCTTTTGGGAGTGGTTTGCGGCCGGAAACTGTTGAGTGGGGAGATTCCGGCCGTGAACTCCCCCTTTTTACCTTTTTACTTTTCCACCTTTCTTATCCTCCTGCCTGATAGCTACCCAGTCTTTCTAATTTTTCGCCAATTAATAAAAATAAAACCTTTTGAGGATTAATTTAATTTAAAAAAAAACTTTTAAAATAAAAACTAACACACCATAATTTTTAAATGCTAGAAAAATAAAAGTAAAATAAAATTAACATAAAATTTTAAGTTGAAAAAATTAAATAAAAATAAAAGTAAAATTAAAAATAAAAATCAACGTCAAATAAATTAAGAAACACTTTAACTACCACTTCTTTTGTGATGCTTGGATCAAAGTTATTGGACGGCCTTATTCTACTTGTCGGTACCCTTATTTTCACATCTTCGTCTGACCGATTGCCAGTATTGTGGTCCACTTAAACGCGAAGGATTTGTGACATTTTGGACCTTTTACCAATGACATGATTCGGGCATATACCTAATTGTAAATTTCTGATAATTATTATAACTCCTAAATCTTACGTGAAATTACCTTATGACCATTTAATTGACTACAACCAGGGATATTGTTGTCCACCTAAATTGAGCAGCGAGATCTACAGACAATCTGTATGAGTTCAATTTTTAGGTGTACTGGAACGTGTTTCCCGCTTCCTGATATGCCCCAGCCATCAAGAACTTCCAGAGTACTCCTTACACCGGGTGAGCAGACAATCATTCAGAGAGAGAAGGGATACAAAATTCTATTTCTACCTACTTCAGAGGGGTTGAGAAGAAGAAGGTTGCATATGCTGTGTACCAGGTCGGATTAGAAGTCGCGCAAAGGAGACAGCATGTGGCTAACATATGAGAAGTTTTTCACACATATATTTCAAGCACATATATATTTCCTACAGAGAAATGGAGTTGCATATGTTGTGTACCAGGTCGGATTAGAAGTCGCGCAAAGGAGACAACATATGACTAACAGAAAGAAAGAAAGAAAACGATTTTCTACAGACCTAATTTATCGGAATTTACCAGTCGCCCCATCCAACCGGAATTAAGGACAGAATCCGCACATCGAGGAAAAGTTAAGTCACGGTTCCAAGTACGGGTTCAATTAATGTGACGAGTAGATTCTCGTGTTTATCTCCCTGCTCAACCTATCCGAGCGTCGTGATGTCAGATTAAACGGATCTAACTAGGTCAAAATTTGTCGAGTCCTTAAATTCATTAGGTTCAACTTTCCTAGTCAAGTCCCTTTTTTTTTAAATCTTTCGCGCCTACCAGCACATCGAGCACAGAGCGTAGACGATTCAACTTAGGTACGTTACGCCGATTCAGGTCGTCCTTTATCACTTATTAATATCATTTCCCATCATAGTACTTACAACGAAGGCTGCTTACAAAAAATTTTAAATTTCTGAATTGAAATAACACTATTTTTGGATTTTTTTTTTTTATGCTTTTTGTTGTTTTTGGATTTTCTTTCTCCCCCTAAATTTGTGCATGGTTGAGAATTTAAACGAAAGAAAAGTGCGCAAATTTAAACATACCTAACAAGAATTGAAGACAAACTTAGTAAAAATTTAAAACAGACTAAGAAGACCAAGAATAAAAAATAAAAATAAAAAGTAGAAAAATAAAAACAAACAAAGAAAAAGGAAAATAAAAGAAAAAATTAATCCTCAAAACGTATCATTTTCAGAAATCCCACAAGCACATCAAAACGAGCTTTGTTAAAAGGTTTTGTGAACAAGTCACCCACATTGTTATCAGTGTGGACTTGTTCGATTCGAATTAAAGATCGTTCATAACAGTCTCTGATAAAGTGAATTTTAATATCGATGTGCTTGGTTTTAGAGTGTTGGACTGGGTTCTTAGCAATTTGTATGGCAGCCTCATTATCACAATAGATAGGGGTTTCTGAGTAATTCAAACCGTAGTCCAACAGCTGATGTTGGATCCAAATAACTTGAGAACAACAAGCTGATGCTGCCACATATTCCGCCTCTGCTGTCGAAGTCGAGACAGTGTGCTGCTTTTGTCAGATTTGTTTTCCCCACAAACACCCTTGCTTGTCTCACAAAAACATGCAACATTATCAAGTTGTGAGGCAAGTGAGGGTGCTATATTTATTGAGGGTTGTGAGACTAGTGGTATCTCAACATTTTTATCACAAACGTTTGAATTGTCAACCAAACTGTTCAAAGATTTATCAGACATATTAGAAACATTCAAAACTGTATCAGAGGTAGCAGCTACTGTATCAGAATAATTAAAAACACCACAAGAAAAATTGTCACTAAAAACATTTAACAAAGAATTGTCTTTATTTAAAATAAAAGCTTCAGGTTTGGACTCGATTTTATTTTCAGAAACACATCCTTCAACTTTGTGCTTTGACTGATTCAAGGATTGATCTGCAGGAGAAGTAGAAATGTTAGTACTTTCAACATTAATAAATCCTCCTGAAACACAACCGGAGGGTTTGCCATAAATCATAAATGATTCATTGGCAATCTCTTCTTTGGACAAGGGCTTGGACACATATGAATGATTGAAAGGAGGAGGTACATGTTTATACCCTAGACCTTTTGATTGATTTCTTTTAAACAGCATACTTTGGTCTATCATATTTGCAACCACCTCACTTGAGAAATCATATTTTCTGACATCAAGTTTGGCGGTCTCAAATTTTCCTTTCAAGGATTCAACTTCAGCTACAAGCTCAACATTTTGTTTGACTACATAATCGTAATTTTCACATTTGTTGCTGTAGTCTTCCTGGAGTCTCCTAAAGTCTTTAATTTTTTATTCTAGTTGAGCTTTAAGTGGTTTTTGTCCTTTTCGAAGTCGGTACCCTTCATATCTAAGGTCTTCTACGTCTCTTATTAATTTGTCATTGAGTTCACGAAGAATCCTAAGATTTTCTACTTCATCACCTAATGTCTCAATTTTATCCTGTAAGGTTTTCACATAATCTATACAAGCCTTAGAGCATGATGGAAGACTTACCTTGGATGAATTAGGTTCATGGGAGGAGGATACCATCAAGCCAAATTGTAGTTTCATCATGTTGTCTTCAGCTGCTGCAGTCCTTGCTTGAGCGTCATCCCTCACTTGTGCTAGGTGAGCATTTTCTGGTCCATACAAATTTAGAGCTTGTATTTGATCATCCCAGTCAAATGATTGTGCAACCATAGCCTTTTCATTGTTTGCTTGACCACTGCTTCGATTATTCCCAACTGCAACCATTGTTCTGTCATTATTAACCCTCCTATCAGGGTGTGGGCAATCACGAGCAAAATGCCCTGGCTCGTGGCAATTGAAACATCGAAACTTTCCTTTGTTGAATCCAACCTTCTTGTCAGCACTCATTCCCCAATTATTCTTCCCTTTCTTTTTGGCAAACTGTTTTGCCCTAAATACAGCCATGGCAATTTGCCATGTGATGTCCATTTCCTCAACGTCCTCTGGATGGATTTGATCAAGATCTGCAAATGACAATTGAGGAGGAAGTTCCCCAGCTACAAGAGCATTGTAGCAATTCACAAGCCCTGCTGCAAAGACAAGGTTTTCATCACCCTCCTTTCCCTTTGGTGAAGAAGCCACATTAGATGATGAAACATTTTGGGTAGATGTAATAGGCTGGCCTTGTGGGTAAGGAATGACCGGTGCAGTGGAAGATGAACCTGCAGAAGTATAGGAGAAAGAAGAGAGAGCATTATTAGCTGAAATGCCAAGATTGGCAGCTGAGTAGGAGTTCACATGATTGATCTCTTGCTGCTTGTCATCAATATCACACGCTTTGATGACAGCCATCACTTCAGCTAGGGAAAGGCGATTAAGATCCTTGGTCTTCTTGATTACTGCTGCATTCATGTCCCAAGATTTTGGGAGTGCATTTAGTAGCTTCTTATTAATTTCTGACTTTGTATAGAAAATCCCTGCCACAGTCATCTTAGTATTGAGAGTTGTAAATCGCTGCAGTTGAGCTTCGAGAGTTTCTCGAGGAACATAATTAAACATATTGAAGCGTTGTCTCAGCATATCTTGGCGACTTTCCCGCATGTCTTCATTTCCCTCATATACTTCAATGAGAGCTTCCCACAGAGCTTTGGCAGAAGTATACTCTCTGAATCCTTGAGCAATGTCTGGAGATAAAGCCATAGTCAAAATGGCCAATGCCTTTTCTTGTTCTTCCATACTCTCAAAGTCTTCATCAGTGTAGTTTTCGATTGCCTTGTCGACCACCTTCCCCCCAACTATAGTGGTGATTCTGACTGGATCCTTTAAAACACATTTCCAAATCTTAAAGTCTTTCATCTTTATATACTTCTCAATTCTATATTTCCATTCGGGGAAACCATCAGCAGACATAAGTCTTGGAATTCACGTGGTTGTACCCATCACAGCATCAAGCTCTTGGTATTGAGTTGAATTTTGTGTATCCATATTATTACTAGAAAATTTTAAGGCTGTAAATTTATTTTTGACGTGTAAGCTTAGGCCGTAAACTCACGGCCGTAAACTGGAGTTTACGGTCAAAAATTATTTTGTTTTTAAAATTAACTCAAGAATTCATTTCAATTTATAAAATTAACTGACTTAGCCGTAAACTCTTAAGCCGTAAACTCGTAGGCCGTAAACCTTAGGCCGTAAACTCGAGTTTACGATCCAAGTATACTTGTTGATTTAAACTCCGAAAAATAATGGTGTAAATTTCGATTAACAGAAAATCAATTTTTTTTCGTGAATGCTTTAGTTTACGGTCAATGAAATTCAAATAAAAAGTTCGATTTTTATTTTTAAAACACAACTCAATTAAATGCCAGATCTAATATGTGATTACGAAGGCTTGAATGATGTGAAAAACTATCGTTTTCGAAGAATGCAGTTGTGGCCGTGAAGAGGAGTTTACGGCCGTAAACTCAGGCCGTAAACTTCTAGAAACTTTGATTTCGACTGAAATAAATCTCTCTATACTGCAGTGAATGTCGATTTAGTTGAAAACGCAGCTGTTGAACGCCTTTGACACTGGTTTCGCTCTGATACCAATTGTAAAGTCCCGAAAAATAGATCTACCAATGATCAAAGATAATAACAGATGCAAACACGAATTAATAAACAAATATAGAGCAAAAGGCCAAGCTTGCATACGCTTTAATACTATAAAACGTCTGATACAACTTGGAAGTATACGAGAGCATCAACAACCCACAATGACTGACACAACTCGCTATTTAAAGACCTGACTAGAGACCGTAAGGTGTTTACGGCCGTAAAGAGTTTATGGCCGTAAACCCATTCTGACCGTAAACACAATACAAATCACGAACAATTACATATCTACTGCTATCTACGACTATGCCTAGACCAAACCATTGTACAGGGTCTTTCATCAATTCTTCGATCTTGTGGGTTGGGGAGAACAATAGGAGGAGGAGGAGGAAGTGAAGCATGATTTCTCGTTCCTCGATTAAATCGTGGAATACCATCTTCATGTGGAATGCTTGTTCCACGGGATTTGGGAAGACCATAGTTGTCGAACTTTGACATCTAAAAAAACGGGAGAAAAACAAATTCAAGTTAGTTGATAGATTGAGTCCTTAGTAAATCACCCAAATGAAATACTAAGGCTAGGACCCAACACAATATTCCATAACTCGGGAGAGGGATGCCGTAACCCTAATTGCAGAATATTTGAAGGTAAGTGAATGACGATTCACTAATTTCCACCACGAAAAATGAAAAAGAAATTTAAGTTTTAAATCTATGAAAACTCCTAGATCCTTTGAGATTCATTGAACTTTCAATGGCATGTTTAAATCTCGATATGCCCCTCTTGTTTGTGACTAGGATGCCGAGGATCACAAAGCGGGTGTGAATAACCATGCAAACTTACATGGTGCCCTCACATGTTACAGTCACCTATTCGATGTGCCGATAAACCACACACGCTCCACCGAACTATGACAAACATTGAGTCACCCTTTGCTACCTTTGCTTAGAACCATTTAGTGTGCCGGTAAACCACACACGCTCCACTAACGTCTTCGTAAGGGCACAAAGTGTAATTTCATGGAATTGCATCAATTCACTTTTGCCTAAGTAACTAAGATTGGGAATTTTATGAAAACATTTAGTTACTTTTATATTTCATTATACTTATAATGGAAGGTTTTTTGTCCTATCCTACCCGTTCGGCTAACGACCCTCCACTAGTCAAGAGTGCGGTGGGTAAGAGTGGATACCCATTCAATCGCCATTTTATAGGCAATTTCCTTAAACACCCCTTATAGACTAGCTTCGTGAATGAGGCCTACTAACGGTAAGACTAACTTTTACTCATACATATATATATATATATATATATATATATATATATATATATATATATATATATATATATATATATATATATATAATGTTATACTTTTAATGATATATATAGTATAGGGTGTATTTTATACTTTCAAAATACTAGGTGGTCTAATTTAACAATTATACCTTTAATTCAATTAAATTGTAAACCTAAACTTTTATGGATTTATTAAACTTCCTTTAATTATACACCTTAATTAATTAATAAAACCATAAGGGTGTGATTTGAACTTTTCCAAAACAATACTAGAGTTTTAGAATTTAACATTCCTAATTAAACTTTTAATCAACTTTTAAATTCCAAAACTTGAGGGCAAGTTTTGAAACATTTCAACACATTAGGGTTTCAACTATTTAAATTTCAAAACTACAAAACTATTGGGTTCAAATTTAAACTATAAAACCTAAAGGGAAAAATATGAAACTTTTCATAACAACAAGGATCAAATAACAAATAATCTAAACTAACATTTAATTACATAATTATCCATATTTGATTTGTTTAATGATTTCTTGCAAAACAATTTATCAATTTACTCAAAATAATTAATCAATTATCTTATAAGGAAACAATTATCTTATTAATTGATAAATATCTTCAATTAGATCAAAAATATAGTCAAATATATCATATAATCGGATTAATATTGATCTAACATGATAAGGTAACTATCCCAATACAAAAACAACAAGAAATCCCGAGATAGGCTCTATCTGACGAGTTGACTCGTCGAGTCAAGCCTGGACTCGTCGAGTCACCTTGGACTCGGCGAGTTCAGCTATGGACTCGGCGAGTCCAGCCTCCAAAACACCAAAATTCGAATTTTTCAGATATACAATGCATCAATACAATTGAAACCAAGCTAGGCTCTGATACCACTGATGGGTTTTTGGTCATAAGACATCCTATGTGCTCATACAAACCCTAATGCTTGGATCTAGGTTTCTCTATTGTACATGCTTTGAATCCAAGACTATAAACCCTAATTCTAGCATATGGAAATCAATATTAACATATAATTAGGTTTAAGATATTACCTTGATTGTTATGTAGCAATAACAATCCTAATTCCTCCTTGAATTAGCTTTGGAAGGCTTAGAGTCACAAGTGTCACTCCTCTAATGGCTTACAAACACCAAGAGCAAATGGAGAAGGTATAAAGAGAGAGGAGAGGTGTTAGAATTCGTCCCTAGGACTTCTTGGGAAGGGTTAGACGAATTCATGAGCCTTAGGGGGTTTATATAGGTGTAAAGATTAGGGTTTTAGTCGTTATCCTTATCTAGTTGCTTGCCCACCAAGCAACCATAAGATAAGTCTTAGAAACCCTTATCCTAGTCGAATTCTAAGGCATTATCACCTTAAATTTGTTCACCCTATATATAAGATAATCCTTACCTTATTTTGTAACTATCATATAATTACAATTTAGCCCCTCTAGTTTAATTAATTACACTTGATCACAAAAATTAATTCTTAATTAATTATTGACCAATATTAATTAAACAAATATGATTTCTCCTTTAATATATTATCCTTATAACATATTAATAAATCATAATAACCTCTCTCTCTATTTATTTCTCCAATCAAGTTGCTTTGGTGAAGGCAACCCAAAAGGACCATGCACCATCGGGTCAAGTACATACCAAAATAGTTATGGACTTAGACACTAATCCAACACACACGTCCTAGGGATGAAGTCACACATTGATAGGTTAAGAATGTTGGGATCCGTTGTCTGTGAGGAAATGGCTGTTGATTGGGTTCTTCAGTCACTTCCTAACTCATATAGTGAGTTCGTAAGAGAGTACTATATGATGAACCGCGACGTGACCCTTATAGATCTCACCTATATGCTTATTGCTGCTGAATCAGCAACGGTTTGGTGCAATGGAAAAGCAAAGTTGATTGGTGAATCTGCCTTCAAACCTCTATGGATATAGACGATGGCAACGAAAGACATGCTATGATCGAAAAGTTTGATCATAAGAGAAAGGCAATGTCTAAAGTAGTTCCATGTCATGTTCCAAAAGAGTCAATTTGCTTTTATTGCCAAGAGAAAGGGCATTGGAGACGAAGCCGCCCCATTTACCTAAGAGATCTAAGAGATGAGAGAGTCGAAACGTATGGCTCTAATATAGGTAAAATCCACTAACTAACTCTTTTAAGCTTCTATTCAAGATTCTTAATACATAATGTGATAAGATTACAATTGATGTTTTGTAGAATCGAAGAAAAGAAAGGGAACTTAAAGGAAGAAGTGAGCAGAATCTAACCGTGAAGGAATGGATTTCGATCGCATTTCTTGAAGATTAGATTCTTAAGCTACTACTTAGAGTTAGAATTAGATTGCTAAGAAAGATGTATTAGCATAAGTTTTTCAATGAGTTGCATTGTAAGGACAATTTTTTCCGCATAAAATAAATTTTGATTTTTATATTATCCTCGCAATGGCGTGTATGAAAAATTGATGTTAAAATGTTTCTATTATTAGCAATAATGGATTTGGTTCTTATTATGTTGTTTATGGAAAGTCGAGAGTTTACCAAATAGGAAGAGTTTCTCATCGCCCAAGTTTCAATTGGACAGAAACTTGGAATCATGCAACTTGGTAGCACGATGAATGAGAAATTTCATATTTTGGAAATTAGACTAATTCATTGACAAAGTGTCAATTGAAGGACTAGGAGATCGAGCACACAAAGTTGCGTGTTGATCAAGTTCACCATAAGAGTAACAATGATATTCGTCATGATTTACTAAAGGTTTAGTAAATATGATTATACTTACAAGATTAAGTGTGATTATGAATTGATTGAAAAAGTTTAAATCAATAGCAAAACGAATAAGAAGAATCATGTAGGCAAAAAGATAAAAGTTTCTCCATTCTAAGAAGAAGGGAGAGTAGATTTTATGCTTTATGATAGGTCTTCATGATTAAGAACCATATCTCAATTGATCCTCTAAGTGAGTCTTAGTACAATTGTACGTCTAAGAAGAGGAATCGAGGATTGAAGAAATGGTTAAATCAAGAAGTCAATCATACTTCATTCCAATAACAAGTCTTAAAGTTAAGAGTGTGACAATGAGTGAAAAGTATTAAAGGTTTATAACATTCATCAAATGTGGAAAGTTGTGATGTCTTGGATAAGACAAAGACCAACTAGGACCAATTTATGAAGAGTTTTAATAAAAGCTACACTAACTCATAAATATTTGTTTGTCAAGAAATGTTTTGACAAGAGAATCTTATATGTCAAGGAGTCAGTGGGAGTCTTAATGGTCTTGAAAGGTTTCAAGAACAAATCAAATAAACCTTATCGATCATCACTAGCACACGAGTTGAGGTTTACAACCTATCATGTTGACATTATTTTGTTTCTGTGCCAATCCAATCGAGTTAATTATGCATGTGAGTCCTATGAGTTCTCATTTGAATGCATAAAAGGCAAGGACCTTGATCAATGGAAAGTACATTGATAAGAAAAGGTGAGCTGCTTAACTACTTGGAAGACATGGTGGGCAGCTGTGCTACCATAAGGCAATAAATCAAGATTAAGAAAGTTTGATCCATATGAGTTTGAATTGGTCGTAAACTTTGGTTTTAACAAATTCACATGGATAGGAACACATACACCGTTTAAATCTAAGTGTCGTAAGATTTCCTCCTTCATGAAAATGATTGTGAGGAAATGCTTTAACTAAGAAAGATTTTAAGAAGATAATGATTGTAAAATTGCATTCTCGAATTCGATTATGGTTACGGTATCCCTTTCCATAATTTGAATTGTGAGGTTTGGCAATTGTTTAGACACATATGAACTATCTAAGGCAAAGGTGTACAAATTCAAGAAGCCTTGATAAAATATTATCAAAGCACTAAGTATTAGAAACAAGAACTTAAGAAATTCAATAAGTATTATTTTTCTGAAAGTTAAGCTGTTTCTAAAGACATGTCGAAGCTAGTGAGAGCATAAGTGTTATGTTTTATAGTAATCATCATGATAGTGGGAGCATAAAAGTTATGATTGTATGATTATTAAGGCACGTATTGCAAGTTGGAAATATTAATTATAGAAAACAAGAGTTATACCTTGCAAAGTCGTAAGGGTTGTAAAGTTGTTTTGCTATAATTAAGGGAGAGAATATTATGCTTTATTTCAAATCTAAAGGATTAGGTTGAGAAATGTTAATAAATTTAGTCAAGGGTACATAGTGTGTTCTTAAAATTTCGATTATGATTACGACATTCCTCTTCACAATTCGAATTTTGAGAACATAGCAAAATAAAACATTATGCGTCGTGTCTCATACGCTTCGGGTATAGGATCAATTGCAAATGCTTTAATGTTTGACCATTCTAAAATTTTCCAAATGTCTAGTGCATTTAGAGGGAAAAGGGACTAGAATCGGTTTTGACTAAAATAATTAAACAACTATCAAAGGATAATCCAAAGTTCGACGAGGATTGGTCGCTTGTGAGTAGTTGGAAGTATAGTATTGGAAAATATGGAAATGTTTCCATATTGGATGGACCATATCGACATTATTATGAATAGATAAGATTCTATTAAGAATGAGTTGTCATATGGAAAATATGGAAGCGTGTCCATATTGGGAATTGAATATTAAAAAATCTATGTCTAAGATTAGTAACTTTTATGCAAAAGGATGTTCAAAGGAAAGTACTTTGAGTGAGAGACATCATATCTAAGGAATAGTCTTGTAACAATCTCCGATAGAGGACTTTGTAATATCATTGGCAATAGTCTTTGTGACTTTGGTGCAGTGACATTACGAAAGGATCGTTGCATAAAATGTTAGAATCTAGCATACTCTATAAGTGGCAAGAATTTGATATTCTTAAACTTATGGAAAAGGATTAGGAGTTGTGAAATGAGAATGATTGGAAATGTGCTCAATTTGGTCTATTACACAAAGTAAGAACCATAGGTAAACATTGTGTGCATGCTAGGAGCATGGGACAAGTGTAATAATTCAAGTACGAAGTTGATTAACCGAAACGAAAAATAATGAGTAATCAATATGGTGATAAATAAAAGGTGTTTTATTTATACTCAAAGGTTTGAGGCCATATGGGATTGGTATTATTCTTGTGTTTCACATTTGCATGTTTTGACTTCCAGAATAATTGAATTTATTAAGAATAATCGAATTTTTCTAACAGGCCACAGTCGTTCATATGTTGGAAGTAGATATGAATGAAGACTGTCGTGAATTGGTGTGTGGATTGTCTAAAAGAGTATTAGACATAAGCAAATGTTTGCTGTAACGTTCGTGAGTGCTTATGAATATGATTTGAGCATTGGATTAAACCCACGCTCACTTGGATCGCTCCATGAATTGTATCACGAGTGATTGGTGAGACGATAACATCTTATATTCTTGAAACCGAGATGTGTGAGTTGTATCTTGCAAATCGGTTGCACATTGATAATATGTAAACGCACTAGTAACTTGGTGTTATAAAACATATTGTTGTGTGTGATTCGGTGAGTAAGTGCAAGCAAGCATTGTATCAAAGTTTATCCGTTCCTTTTATTCAGAGTAGGATAAAAGCGATATCTTTGGGCCCCTTGATGATTTAGTGATGACAAACGTAAATGCTCGGCCGGGCTAGGGCTAATTTGATTTGTTCAGTTAGTCAGTCGTCATAAATCGGGAATCGAGATATAGTACAAAGAGAATGATTTGAAATCATATCTCATATGATATCTAGAATGGAGGAATATATGATCCCTTATCTAAGGACACACGTATCTGATAAGATCAGAGTTGACAGCGGCTTTGGAAATCTACGATTGCAGATCAGGATCTGAAGTCATACGCAGAATAGTTGTTAGACTTATCCAAGTGGGAGACTATTGGATTAGTGTCTAAGTCCATAACTATTTTGGTATGTACTTGACCCGATGGTGCATGGTCCTTTTGGGTTGCCTTCACCAAAGCAACTTGATTGGAGAAATAAATAGAGAGAGAGGTTATTATGATTTATTAATATGTTATAAGAATAATATATTAAAGGAGAAATCATATTTGTTTAATTAATATTGGTCAATAATTAATTAAGAATTAATTTTGTGGTCAAATGTAATTAATTAAACTAGAGGGGCTGAATTGTAATTATGTGATAGTTACAAAATAAGGTAAGGATTATCTTATTAATAGGTTGGACGAATTTAAGGTGATAAGGCCTTAGAATTCGACTAGGATAAGGGTTTAAAGGCTTATCTTATGGGTTGCTTGGTAACCAAGCAACTAGATAAGGATAAGGACTAAAACCCTAATCTCTACACATATATAAAGACCCCAAGGCTCATGAATTCGTCCATGCCTTCCCAAGAGGTCCTAGAGACGAATTCTTATACCTCTCCTCTCTCTTTATACCTTCTCCATTTGCTCTTGGTGTTTGTAAGCCATTAGAGGAGTGACACTTGTGACTCTAAGCCTTCCAAAGTCAATTCAAGAAGGAATTGGGATTGTTATTACTACATAAGAATCAAGTTAATATCTTAAACCTAATTATATGTTAATATCAATTTCCATATGCTAGAATTAGGGTTTATAGTCTTGGATTCAAAGCATGTACAATAGAGAAACCTAGATCCAAGCATTAGGGTTTGTTTGAGCACATAGGATGTCTTATGACCAAAACCCATCATGTGATACCTTGCTGGAGTTGCAGGAGGCCGTCCGGAGGCATGAGCTTGAGATGGAGTTTCAGTTAAGAGAGCAGAGGCAGGCCCTGACCCAGTCGCAGCCAGTGCCAAAGCGGTTCAAAGTTGTTGATTCTAGGTCTGGAGGTCAGCAAGCCCGTACTTGTGGGAAGTGCGGAAAGGTTCACGTCAGAGCATGTCGATCTAGTAGTGGGTGCTACAAATGTGGCAAGGAGAGGCATTATGCGAGGGACTACCGCCAGTCCACCCCGGTTCAGAGTATGAGGATCATTAATGGGATTCAGGACATGGTGAAGCCCCCGAGGTTTGAGGTCGTGCTTTCCAGCTCACTACCGAGGAGGCCAGGACAGCACCAGATCTTGTGACTGGTATGTTTCTACCCCTTATCTTATTGGTTACGGTTTTTATGCTCATATGTTTGTACCTCTGTTAGGTACGTTCCTAGTGAACTCCTTGCATGCTTTAGTGTTGTTTGACTCGGGCGCGAGTCGGTCTTTTGTTTCTCGGTCCTTTAGTGGGGAGTTTGTTTTTCCTATGGGGGAGGTGGAGTGTCCGTTATGACTTTCTATCGCCAACGAATAGGGGGTTTCTATTTCTTCGGTTTATCAACATTGCGTTCTAGAGATCTTCGGGGTATCCTTTCCAATCGATTTGATTCTAATTCCTGTGGGGGATGTCTGTGTGATCGTGGGTATGGACTGGCTGAGCCGTTTTGGTGCCATGATCAACTGCAAGCGCCAGCATGTGGTAGTTTGAACCCCAAGTAGGGGAGAACTGGTTATTTATGGAAAGGGAACCATGTTGGGTTCAAGGTTTTGTTTGGCAGCCACGGCTCGACAGTATATTAAGCACAGGTGTGCAGGTTATTTGGCTTATGTGATGGATACACGGGTTGGGGATCAGGTGTCAGTGGTTGATGTTCCGGTTGTCAGGGAGTTCGTTGATGTATTCCCGGAGGAGATACCCGGTGTGCCTCCTGAGAGGAAGATCGAGTTCATGATCGACCTTGTGCCAGGTGCGGCCCCTATTGCCAAGTCGATGTACCAATTGGCACCGCCTGAGATGCAGGAGCTGTCATCTCAGCTTCAGGAGTTGCTAGGAAAGAAGTTCATCCGTCCGAGCAGTTCTCCGTTGGGAGCGCTGATTCTTTTTTTCAAGGAGAAAGATGGTTCTCACCGGATGCGCATCGATTATAGGGAGCTAAACAAGTTAACGGTGAAGAAACGTTATCCCCTTCCGCGGATTGATGATCTCTTTGATCAGTTGTAGGGAGCATCGTGGTTCCCCAAGATTAACCTGAGGTCTGGGTACCATCAAGTCAGAGTGAGGGAGGAAGACGTGGAGAAGTCCATGTTTCAGACACGTTATGGGCATTACGAGTTCGTGGTGATGTCATTCTAGCTCACCAATGTGCATGCGATATTTATGGATTTGATGAATTAGGTATGCAGGCCGATGCTCGATCGCTCAGTTATCGTGTTCATTGATAATATCTTGGTGTATTCCAATACCAGAGAGCAGCATGAGGAGCATCTTCGCGATCTCTTAGGGATTTTGAGGCGAGAACGAATTTATGCTAAGTTCTCAAAGTGGGATTTTTGGTTGCGAGAGGTTCACTTCCTTGGACAACTCATTAATCAGGATGGGATTTTGGTCGATCCGACCAAAATCGAGGCGGTGATGCAATGGGAGGTTCCGAAGTCTCCCTCGAATATCATGAGTTTTCTAGGTTTGGCAGGGTACTATCGGAGATTTATTGAGGATTTCTCTAAGAGTTCAGTATCCCTCACTCGTCTAACGAGGAAGGGGGTAGATTTCCGTTGGGGCCCTGAGCAGCAGTCCACATTTGAGACCCTTCGGCAGAGACTTTTTGAGACCCCAGTCTTGACCCTCCCAGAGGGAATTAAGGATTTTGTGGTTTTCATCGTTGCATACATTACCGGATTGGGAGTAGTCCTCATGAAGAGAGGACGTAGTACAGGATTATAACTACGAGATCCTTTACCATTCGGGTAAAGCGAATGTGGTGGAGGATGCCCTGAGCCACAAGTTGGCTGGACCTTTTGTTAAGGCGGCATGTATGAGGATATCTATGGATTCTCCACTTGTGGGTTTGATTAGGGAGGCTCAAACTGAGGGTGTTCGGGAGGAGAATTGGAATATTGAGAGGATCAGGAGTGAGATCACCAGATTTGTGCCAGATAGTCGTGGTTTGTTGACCCGTTGCGGTCGAGTGTGGGTTCCTGTGTCTGGTGGGGTTAGACAAATTGTGTTGGAGGAGGCTCATAAGTCCCGCTTTTCTATCCATCCGGGGCCCACCAAGATGTATCGGGATCTGAGGTTGAGTTATTGGTGGTCGTGCATGAAGAGGGAGATCGCCTGGTACATTGAGAGGTGCTTGACCTACAAGATGGTCAAGGCTAAGCATCAGAGGTTGCATGACAAGCTACAGCCTCTAGAGGTTCCCATGTGGAAATAGGAGCAGATTTCGATGGATTTCATCACCAAGTTGTTGAAGACGGCGAAGGGTTTTCATGCTATTTGGGTCATCGTGGATTGATTAACCAAGAGAGCCTATTTTCTGGAAATTCGGGAGAGCTTGTCGGCCGAGAAGTTGGCTGATGTGTATATTCGTGAGATCGTTGCTCACCATGGGGTGTCGGTCTCTATTGTTTCAGACCGCGATGTTCGGTTCACCTCCCATTTCTGGCAGAAGTTCCATGAGGAACTGGGCATGAGGCTGCATTTCTGCACAACTTATCATCCGCAGACCAACGGCCAGAGCGAGTGGACTATTCAAATTATCGAGGATATGTTACGAGCATGCCTTATTGATTTTTGTGGGAGCCGGGACTCCTACCTACCTCTTGCAAAGTTCTCCTACAACAACAGTTTTCACTCCAGTATTGGTGCTCCGCCTTTTGAGCTGTTGTAAGGGCGGAGGTATCGTACCCCAGTCTGTTCAGGCGAGGTTGGTCACAGTTTCATGGGTCGAACCGAGGTGGTTAAGTAGACTACAAAGATTATAGACTGCTCAGAGTCGGCATAAGAGTTATGTCGACCGATTTTGATCTGAGTTGGAGTTTTAGGTCGGCGACATGGTGTTGCTGAAAGTCTCTCCTTGGAAGGGTGTGATTCGCTTCAGAAATAGAGGGAAATTGGGACCTCGATATATCAGACCATTCCGGATTGTTGCAAGGGTTGGCAAGGTTGCACATAAATTGGATCTTCCAGAGGAGCTCATTCATATTCACAACACTTTCCACGTTTTGTAGTTGAGAAAGTGCGTATTGGACAAGGATGCAGTGGTATCATTGGATGACATTCAAGTTGATGAGTGCCTGAACTATGTTGAAAGGTCAGTGGTTGTTCTGGAAAGGAAGGTAAAGGTTCTGTGTAGCAAGGAGATACCTTTGGTAAATGTACATTTGCAGCATCAAAAGGGATCCGAATGGACCTGAGAGCCGGAGGCCGAGATGCAGGAGCATTATCCGGATTTGTTCACCGCAGCAGGCTTCGAGGACGAAACCTAGTCCAAGTTGGGGAGCATTATCTATTGCTTAGATCTCTTTCCTGGAAGTTTATTGAAGGGCGTGAGAAAGAAGACTAACATAAAGAAGGTTGCAATTAAAATCGGGAATATATAGAACCCCTTTCACTTTCGCTCCTCCTAGAAGGGTGTGATCCCCTTTCCCTTTAACTAGAATCGAATCCCCAGCGGCAATAACAAGTTCCTCAAGAGAGGTGGCTTTCTTGTTATCAAGAATGTGAGATAGGTGAGTTATATATTCGATGCAACCCCAATCAATAATCCAATCACATTCAATGTTTTCTTTATAAGCCATGTTAGCAAAAGGTTTTGCACTTTTACCATAGGTCGATCAAGAAAAATGCTTCATGAAGAGTTGGTAGTCCTTGTATGTATAACACCATGTTCTAAATTATTCAATTATGGAAATTCGAAGGCCAAGGCTAGGGGCGTTTTAGTCCTTTACGAATTTTAGAGGTATTATTCAAGAAGGTTTCGGGTCGGGTGCATTGTTAGAAGTGTAGGGATTCTCGCCACCTTTCTGTGGATATAAAGTTCATCGGAAACGGATCTAGAATGAAGGAGTTATGACACTTTGAAGATATTGACATTTATAGCCCCTTAATGGAAAAGTTGACAAGGCACTCCCTAGCGTGCACAAAGTGCACGCGTGTGTTTAGTTGGGTACGCCCAGCGTAAGGCTGGAATACGCCCATCGTAGCGGGGTAATTGATCACGGGTGTTGAAGGCGTACGCCCAACGTATAAGAAGTACGCCCAGCATACGCTAAAAGCCTTTAAACCCTATTTTTGGGAGTGCCGCTATATAAAGAACCTAATGGCTTCAACCCTAGCCCCTACATCAGCCTCCCCAACTTCAGAAGAAACCCTAGAACGCCTTAACCTTCATTTTGTGAGATCTTGACCTTCGGAAGCTCATTTTGGTGGTTAAAAACTTGGAAGAGAAAAGAAGAAGATTGGCAAGGAGGAACCTTGGAAGCCAGAGCTTATAGATCTTAGATAACATCATCTTCTGGAACTCTTTGAAGGTATAAAGCTTCCAACTTTCCTCATAGAAGCTTAGATCTAGGTATATGGAGCTTTGGACCTTTTTAGATCCAAAGATTGGGCCTTTATGGTAAAACTTCGTCATTAAGCTTGGAATTGCCACCCTCAGAGCTAAAAGTGTCCCATGAGTAGTAAAGTTGTCATCTTGATGGTACATTTGTGTTCATGCATGAGATCTAGCTCTCCATTGGAAGTATAATATCATTTTTGGGGTTTGGGTTGGTTTGGACTAAGTAAAGTTATCAAGTCAATAACTTTATGGATTAAGACGTGAAAAAGGACCTAGATCTGAGTTTGTAACCCCTATAGTGGAGGAATAAGCACTTAGTGGAAAAGGACTTAACATGAGGATTACGTTGAGCGTACATGTAGGTACGCCCAACGTACTCACCATTGTTTCTGTACGCTTAGCGTACGCAGATGTACGCCCCACGTAATATGTCTGTATGGGTCATGTGTTATTGAGCCTCGGTTTGGGCCATGCTTTGGGTTCTTGGGCCTTAGTGGGCCATCAGTAGTCCGAGATTTTGGGCCAAGGATATAGTGGGCTTAAAGTAAGGCCCAATAAGATGGTTTGGGCCCAATTTAGCAATTTGGACCATTAGTGGGCCACTAGTGGGCTTGTGAAGCTTACATAGTGTCGGGCCTTAGTCTTGGGCCTTAGATATGGACCAAGTGGGTTTAGGGGTAGAATGGTCATTTTACCCCCGGAATGGATATTATATTGGACTAAGTAATGTTTGGTTTTGGTAGTCGGGATGCCGAAGGGTCAGCAGTTCGAGAATTGCCAGTCAGCAGCCAGAGGAGTGTCAGCAGGGTTTAACAGTGCGAGGTGAGTTTCCCTTTGTGTGAATGGGTCTACGGCCACAATGTCGGCCCATGTAGTTATGAGTAGGAAGACCTGGGGGTTAGCCCTAGGAATTGTTTGCTAATATGATATTCAAGACCAAGGTTCAATGTCGGGCGGGTGCCTAAGGAATGGTTTGCATGATAGAGTATACTTGTTGTCTGTGTGATACTTGTATGTGCCTGGTAGGGAGGTGAGTGTGGGCGAGGTCTCGTATCTCACCATTAGCAGAGTATGGACGGGGTCCCATATCTCATTAGTAGCCGAGCAGGGGCGAGGCCTGAGTTAGGAAAGGAGTGAGTGTGGGTTGGGCCCGTATCTCACTATCAGCAGGAGTGCGGACGGAGTTCCATGACTCATCAGTAGTAGGACAAGGGCGGGGCCCAAGATAGGCGAGGCCTTAGGACAGTAATGCAGTAGGGTATGTTCAATTTATGTGTTATGAGATATGGTTATATGTTTTCATGCGTTTAGCGGGCGGGGCCCAAAGACAGGAGGGGCCTAAAGTAAAAGATCTATATACCGAGCGGGGCTCAGAGACAGGCGGGGCCTGATGTAGCGAGCTAGGCCCGAAGTAGCGGGCGTGGCCCAGTGCTTGCAGTATGTGGTTATGTATGGTATGTGGTAGGTTGGGGAACTCACTAAGCTTCATGCTTACGATTTTCAGTTTTGGTTTCAGGTACTTCCGGTAGCGGAGGGAAGAGATCGGGGTGATCGCATGGCACACACCATTGTTTATTCAGCCTGGGATGATATGATACTCTGATGTGATATGTTTTGTATGAATGGTTGACACTTGTAGTTTGTTTATTAAATCAAAAATGAAATTTTTGGTATGGATTTTTGGGTCGTTACAAGTTGGTATCAAAGCCTTGGTTTGAGGGATTCTGACACGCTTTCGGGTGTGTCTGAACTCAAACTGAGGAATTGGTATAGAAATTTTCAAAAGGAAAGCAATTTTCGTAAAAATGGATTTTTAGAAAAGAAAAGGAGTTTTAGAAAAATCAAAAAGAATTTTGAGAAAAGGAAAGAACTTTGAAAAGAGAAAAGGGTGTTGTGCATGCAATCAATCGAGCTCAAGTAAGTTCTCCCAAAATACCCATACAAGTTTATGTTATGACTATCAGTTTAGTAGAACAACATGCTAGATTAGGACTAAGGATCTAGGAAAGATGCCTTAAGTGCCTGTTATATGTGCTTTTGAGCTGCATGCTAGTATTGGTTAGACATTGGTAGGATAGCCTGATTAGGTTATGCCTGATTATATGAGCTTAAGTTGCATGCTAGTACAGATTCCGGTATGTGAATATGATTGCTTGATTATGTTATGGTTAGATTTTTCTTTTGTATGAATGCTACTTGCTTTGTGCTTTATGGGACTATGAGTGATGGGAGTTAGCCATTAGGTGAATACGTTAAGTCACATGTGATCGGGGTTGAATAATCTCAGATATCTGGAATTGACCCTAGTGCGCAACTCTCGTTTGAGTCTAACCATTGTAGGGACGAGTCCTTTACTCGAAGGATTATCTCAGCCTCATCACATGTGATGGTATTCATGTAACGGCTAATTGGTGCTACGAAGATACCTTCAGTAGCTGAGGACTGAGTTCGGGTTGGAGGATTACCCTAGGGCAAGCCTAGGATGAGTATAGTGCTCGGAGCAGTAGTAGTAGAAAAAGGACCTGGTGGAGTCGAAGCAGTTCTTGAGGAAAGTACGGATAGATCTGGAAGGTAGTATGGGCCCGTACTACTGAAAGTAGAGGATCTATACTCGATTTGAGAAGGGCCGAGATGAGACCGGGAAACTTGTAGTGTGTGTATGATCCCTCAGCAGTGATGTGTATTTTGATAATAATTGTATTATGTTTTCAGCATGGTGACATTGCGTGAGAGACCAGTAGGCGGATCGGGCGCCGGAGAGGGATCAGGCTCGGGTTCAGGGACCGAGCAGCTCGAGGAGCGGATGAGAGAGTTTGTATCAGCTGAGATCACGTGCAGTATCTTAGACCAGACTCATGTGATCTTTGGCACGATCAAGGAGGGTATACTAGAGATTTTGGATGAGAGGCTTGGAGCCTTTCACGTAGAGATGATGGCTTTGGTAGGAGCGCATACCTTGACATTCCGAGAGTTTAGATCTTGCGGAGCACCAGATTATCATGGAGCTAGGGACCCCATTGCTAGCAGCAGGTGGTTGGCCGATGTTGCCAACATTTTCCGCACGAGCCGGTGTCCCGAGGGGCACAAGGTCAGACTCGCCTCCTGTCTTCTGAATGACAGAGCGCAGGATTGGTGGGAGGATATTGGTCATGCCTTGGGGGATGATGTCGCGTTAGACGCGATGACATGGAGTGATTTTTCGGCCAGGTTCAGGGCGGAGTTTGCATCAGTTATTCAGGTGCAACAGTTGGCACGAGAATTTTAGGACCTCCAGCAGACTATTGAGACAATGGCAGAAATCACCGCCAAGTTCAGGGAGAGGGCTCTTCTTGTTCCGCAATATGTGGCGAACGAGGAAATGAAGAAAGCCCGATATCACGAGATGCTGAGGAGTGACATCAGGCAGTTTGTGAGCAGGTCCAGCTGAAAAACGCTAGAGGATATGATTACACGGGCTAGAGAGAGGGAGATTGACTTGTAGCAGATCAGGAAGAGGAAGTTGGATGAGATTCAGGTAGCCACGGGTTCGGGCAAGAGACCCAAGGCGTTAAATTCGAGATCAAGGGATTATCAGAGCCGCAACCGATGCGAGAAGTGTGGCAGGACGCACGAGGGTGCGTGTAGGAGTGGTAGTGGTGGTGATTCTGGCTGCTTCAAGTGTGGCTTGAATGGTCATTTCAGTAGAGATTATACTGCTACCACCACTCAGGGATCATACTTGATACGTTTTCATTGTAGCCAGAGGGGCCACAAGAAGGCCCAGTGTCTGGGTTTGCTTTTGGCAGGACAGGTGATGGTACATGCTCCTGCAACCTTGAGGATCACAGACGACCGTCAGGGCCAGGCAAAGGCGCCAGCAGTGGGGAGCATAGCTTTCCAGTTGTCTACAGTGGAGGCACGAGCAGCACCGGGCGTTGCATGTGAGTATCTTTTGATTTCATGTCAGTTTTATTCTTGATTATATTGTTATGGTGTCGCAATTATGTTAAGTGAATGTATGTGGTGATTTTCCTATTGTGTTCAGATTATATTCCATCTGCATACCATGGGTTTCGGTCGGTATTTCATAGTAGTACCCTCTTTTCTAGCCGGTTCTTAAGATGCAGTCGCAGTAGTAGGTGTAAGTGGGGGTTCGGGAAGTGCCTTATTAGCTCTCAAGAATGGTTCAGTATTAGTGTCGGTTACTGCTAGCAGTGGTAAGTGTGGAATGTCAGCAGACTGACATCTTTTGATAGAGAAAAGGATTGGGAATCCTTCTTAAGTTGGGGAATGTAGGGGCCTAGTCGAATCAAAGTGGGGGAGACCTAATCCAGAAGTCAGGAGCGGGAGTAGGTGCGATTTGGGATGCCTTCAGATTAGTAGTCGGTGGTTGAGACAGAATGGAGAGCGTAGTAGGACTGTGGGATAGCCGCAACATCTGCCAGCAACGAGTTAGTGAGGGAAGTGATGTAAGACTACGGGTAAGTCGTAGCATTCATTAGCAGTTTAGTTAACGAAGTGTGGGCGAGGGCCCGTATCTCCTAGTTAGTGGAGTTTGGGCGAGGCCCTTATCTCCTAGTGAGAAAGGTAGGGATCAGGAAAGGGTAGTTCGTCGAGGTTTGGTATGGAATTGGCCTGCATAGCCCTAGAGAGGTGAAACTTGAGGGATAGACCTGTGGGCGAGGCCCGTGCGACAGTAGTTAAGCAAGTGAAACTAGAGGGATAAATCACTCTAAGATATAGTCGGGTGAGACCCGTGAGATTATAGCAGCGCAGGTGGGACCCAGTAAGGACCTTAGGGTCAATATAGGGGATCGAGGATCCCAAGACTTATAGCGTCAGAGTGGCAGAGTAGATAGATCAGCTTAGATAGCCGAAGTTTCTTTAGAAGTCACTGGGAGTGACTAAAAGATTGTGCTGGGTGTAGTAACCGGTGGTAGTCCGGTGACCCAGATATTGACAGATTAGTTGGGACCAAGGTGGTCTCAGTTCATCCGGAAGGCGGATAAGGGACAACAAATTTTTCAGTTAGTGGTGGTAATGATAAGAGAAGTATGGTATGAGGTAGCTAGTTGACTGGGGAGTGCTACGCCTCTCACAGCAAGGTTAAATAATCTCAGAGGGAAGGGTTTGATCCTGTTGCGCAGCTCTTGTTTGATTCTAACTGTTGCAAGGATGAATCGTTTACTCGAAGGATTATCTGATCCATTCGCTAGGTTGGGTGCTCAACACTAAGTTATAGTAGTAAGAAGCATTCAGTGTGTACCAGGAGTAGTGAATAGCACTAGGAGTGGTTGGAGTAATGTATACCGTGAAGGGTATGTCCTTCACAGTGATAGAGAATGTGGCTATTATGGAAGGTTGCCTTGGGAAGGCCAGAGAACACGCAAGGAAAAAGGGGTGAACCCCTAGGATGTCCAACAGAAGTACTCGGGGAGTACCGGAAGGATTGTCAGTTGAGTAAGTTGTGTTGTCAGGATTGGCGGGATTAGAGTGCACTCGAGGTTATTATCTGCAAGGACTAGTTTTAGCCTGAATAACCGGCCATAAGGCCATTGGAGACAGTCCTCTGAGGATTGGGTGGAGCAGGTGAAGCGAGTATCGGATAAGAAGGTTGTGGGTAGATTGCAGAATAGTTGTCTATAGCTAACTTCGAGGAGGAAGTCTAGTTTAAGTGGGGGAGAGTTGTAACGCCCTATTCTAAATTATTCAATTATAGAAATTCGGAGGCCAAGGCTAGGGGCATTTTAGTCCTTTGTGAATTTTAGAGGTATTATTCAAGAAGGTTTCGGGCCAGGGTGTGTTGTTAGAAGCGTAGGGCTTCTCGCCACCTTTCCGTGGATATAAAGTTCATCAGAAATGGATCTAGAATGAAGGAGTTGTGACACTTTGAAGATATTGACTTTTGTGGCCTCTTAATGGAAAAGTTGACAAGGCAATCCCTAGCATGCACAAAGTGCATTCGTGTGTTTAGCTGGGTACGCCCAACGTAAGGCTAGAGTACGCTCAGCGTAACGGGGCAATTGATCGCGGGTGTTGAAGGCATACGCCCAACCTACGCTAAAAGCCTTTAAACCCTATTTTTGAGAGTGCCACTATATAAAGAACATAATGGCTTCAACCCTAGCCCCCATATCAGCCTCCCCAACTTCAGAAGAAACCCTAGAACGCCCCTAACCTTCATTTTGTGAGATCTTGACCTTTGGAATCTCATTTTGGTGGTTTAAAACTTGGAAGAGAAAAGAAGAAGATTGGCAAGGAGGAACCTTGGAGGCCAGAGCTTATAGATCTGAGATAGCATCATCTTTTGGAACTCTTTGAAGGTATAAAGCTTCCAACTTTCCTTATAGAAGCTTAGATCTAGGTATATGGAGCTTTGGACCTTTTTAGGTCCAAAGATTGGGCCTTTATGGTAAAACTTCGTCCTTGAGCTTGGGATTGCCACCCTAAGAGCTAAAAGTGTCCCATGAGTAGTAAAGTTGTCATTTTGATGGTCCATTTGTGTTCATGTATGAGATCTAGCTCTCCTATGGAAGTAGAATATCATTTTTGGGGTTTGGGTTGGTTTGGACTAAGTAAAGTTATCAAGTCAATGACTTTATGGATTAAGACGTGAAAAAGGACCTGGATCTGAGTTTGTAGCCCCTAGAGTGGAGGAATAAGCACTTAATGGAAAAGGACTTAACATGAGGATTACGTTGATCGTACATGTAGGTACGCCCAACGTACTCACCATTGTGTTTGTACGCTTAGCGTACGCAGATGTACGCCCCGCGTAATATGTCTTTATGGGCCATGTGTTATTGAGCCATGCTTTGGGTTCTTGGGCCTTAGGGGCCATCAATAGTACGAGATCTTGGGCCAAGGATATAGTGGGCTTAAAGTAAGGCCCAGCAAGAGGGTTTGGGCCCAATTTAGCAAATTAGACCATTAGTGGGCCATTAGTGGGCTTGGGAAGCTTACATAGTGTCGGGCCTTAATCTTCAGCCCTAGATATGGACCAATTTGGTTTAGGGGTAGAATGGTCATTTTACCCCCGGAAGGGTTATTGTATTGGACTAAGTAATGTTTGGTTTTGGTAGTCGGGAAGCTGAAGGGTCAACAGTTTGGGAATTGCCAGTCAACAGCCAGCGGAGTGTCAGCAGGGTTCAGCAGTGCGAGGTGAGTTTCCTCTGTGTGAATGGGTCTACGGCCACAATGCCGGCCCATGTAGTTATGAGCAGGAAGACCCGAGGGTTAACCCTAGGCACTGTTTGCTAGTATGATATTTAGGACCAAGGTCCAATGTTGGGCGGGTGCCCATGGAATGGTTTGCATGATAGAGTATACTTGTTGTCTGTGTGATACTTGTATGTGCCTGGTAGGGAGGTGAGTGTAGGCGAGGTCCCGTATCTCACCATTAGCAGAGTATGGATGAGTTTCCATATCTCATTAGTAGATGAGTAGGGGCGAGGTACGAGTTAGGAAAGGAGTGAGTGTGGGTTGGACCCGTATCTCATTATCAGCAGGAGTGCAGACAGAGTTCCATGACTCATCAGTAGCAGGACAGGGGCGGGGCCCAAGATAGGAGAGGCCTTAGGACAGTAATGCAATTGGGTATGTTCATTTTATGTGTTATGAGTTACGGTTATATGTTTGCATGTGTCTAGCGGGCATGGCCCAATGCTTGCAGTGTGTGATTATGTATGGTATGTGGTAGGTTGGGGAACTTACTAAGCTTCGTGCTTACGGTTTTTAGTTTTGGTTTCAGGTACTTCCGGTAGCGGAGGGAAGAGCTCGGGGTGATCGCATGACACACACCATTATTTATTCAGCTTGAGATGTTTACTCTGATAAAATAAAATAATGTTTTGGATATGATACTTTGATGTGATATGTTTTGTATGAATGGTTGACACTTGTGGTTTGTTTATTAAATCAAAAATGAAATTTTTGGTATGGATTTTTGGGTCGTTACAGTATGTCAACTAGGAATGGGACCTATTTATGTCCTGACACATGTAGCCTTGGCTTTAGTCTTTTCTGCTTTCTTTCCGGGCCACCACTCCGAATACCTGATCAACTTGAAGCAACCTTTACGCTTGCGACCATTATTCAATCCCTTCTTTCACAACTTTGGCTCCACTTCTTTCTTTGTTCAAACCAGAAAGACCATTCCGCCTTTGAAAGGCCTTGAATGCAGTGAATTTACGTGGGTTTATACTCTCATTTGAGATAGCTTTATGCCTCTCATCCTCATCCACCATTTGATACGCCATGCCAAGAGTAGGAATCGACTTTGTGGCTAAGATTTGGATTTTAATGACCGAGAACTCTATATCCAAACCCATTAGAAATTCATAAAGGTGCTCATTTTCTTGATGCTCATTGATTCTCTTGCCAATATCACATTCACATTTATCACAGGTGCATCGAGGGAAGGGATGTATGGATTAGGCTTCGATCTATATAGACCGCAATTGAGTGAAATAAGTAGACATTGAAAAACCATTTTGTTGAGTTGATGCTTTCTTTTGATTTAATTCGTATGCCTTAGGGACACTCTCCTTCCTAAAACGTTCACTTAGATTTGTGGAGGAAATATAAAAGAGAAATATATGTGAAATCCTATACTTCCCGATTCCTCGAATTGGGCGTAGTTGGCGTGTGAGTTGTTTTTCATATGCGTGTCATCTTTTTTTAGTGCTCAAAATGTCGCATTCCCTCTACAAATCATCGCGCATTCTCATTACACATTTAAGCGTGTTTATATATAACAATTATACTTGATATGTTGCCCCATACCATATTATTGCCCTGAATAGTGGCCTAGGACACCCTACCTTTGGGCCGACCCTAATTTCAATTTCACTTTCCTCTTTCAAGTTACCTAATATGTATATTCCATGCCTTTAAACGACTTAGTTATGTAGATGAAAATCCATGGTGATTGATAATCATAACTTGTAATCAAGAAAAGTAAACAATTTAAAGAATTTTACCTTCTAAACGATATTGTGAAGAAGTTGCTTGAACAAGGTTTTGGTTGGTTATCCTTCTTTAGTATTAAACCCTAAACGAGTTTACCCTATCTAAGGATGAGTATATTAACCGTAAAATCAGACCAAAACCGAATTAACCGATATAATCGAACCATTTTAACCGAACCATTACTAAAATAGATGGTGCAATTTCAAATTTTTATTAACCACATACATATGGTTCGGTTATGGTTTTTATCTAAAACAAAACCATTATAAACTTATCCGATAATATTAATAAATGCTTTTAATATAATAACATATTAAACATGTAATATGTAATTATATTAGAAATTGAGTTTTTTAAAGAATAATTATTTGGAATTGTATGAGATACATGATTTATCATATTAATGTAGTTATACACTAAATCTTTCACTTTTTATAACAATGTACTTTATGTTTTCCACTTTTTATAGCAAATTATTTTTTACTTTTATGTAATTTTGGATTATTATGGTTAACCGATATTAACCATTAACCAACTAAACTCATTAACCAAAATCAAAACCTAATGACTATTGAAATGTATTAACCACTTATAATGATTATGTTTTAGTTTTGATTAATAACCGAACCAAACCATCTTTTATACACCCATAACCCAATCTCACATTTGTTGTAACATACGTATAGTATCCTCCTTATATCTACATAACATCCCTTAAATGATATTCTATTCAACTGAAATGCTTCATGTGGAGACAACCTAGGTAACCCACAAAAATAAGAGAATCAATAAACTAATGTATTGTTTGCCATAAAAACAATACCAAGAACGAAAAAATAATTAACATAGTGACATTGATGTTAAGTTGCCCAACATTTGAAAGTGAATGGGGGATTATGGGCTATGGCACAAGGCACAAGAAACACTAGAATATAAGGAAAATACATGAAGGCTCATATTTATTTACAATTCAGGCCCACTACAAAAAGGCCAAAAAAATTACGGCCCAAAATCAATTCGAAAATCAGAAGGATCCCAAAACCCTCCGATAAACCCTAAACCTTCAACGGCAACTTCACCTATTTATACTTCTTTCAAACGTCTCTTCTTCATCCGCCTTTTTCTGTCTACTCTTTCAAACACACGTTCTTTCATTCTCCCAATCGCATCCGAACAGCAATGGAATTTTGGGGTAATATTCGCTTTGTTTTATGCATCTTATGTCTGTATTTGATTACAAATGGAAATTTTCGGCGTTCTTCAATCTATCTGTTGTAGCAATTACTGTAAACCGCGCTTTAATTTCTGATTTTTGTTGTGTAAATATATTCAAATCGAAGTTTATTGTTATTGCTAGGTGTTGAGGTTAAACCTAATGAAACCCTTAAAGTCCCAGTTGAGGATTTCAAGCTCCTTCACATCTCTCAGGTATGAACATTCGACTCATCAAGTTGTTCCCTTTTTCATAAATTAATCTCTGGATTTACTCAAATAAACTGTTATTGATTTGCAAATTCAGAAATTTCACATCCGAATCTTATTCAATATGAAATACGAGCTCAACGCTCAACACAACATGCTTCCTAATCGGACTATTATCACTTTCAGGTTGCTTTGGGAGAGGTGAAGAATGGGAAAAAGGTTGAGAATGTCGCTGTTCGTGCTCACTTCAATGATCAAAAGTACGTTCTAGCAACTTTATCTTCTGAACGTGCACCACAAGTTATGTTTGATTTGCTATTTGAGCAAGATCTCGAGCTTTCTCATGGCTGGAAAGATGGCAGCGTTTATTTCTGCGGATATATTGCAGATAACCCAATCGAATATCCTTTGTTGATGAATAATTTCATCTTAGTTACCTTTTAATCATTTAAGTTTATATGAATCGTTTATTCCTTAACCTTTTTGTTCTTTTGGATTCACGGATGAAGACTTTGAATGTGGTAAGTATTCGTTGAAATTAATTTTATATAGTCTAAATTGTTTTACAATCCTGTAATGCTAATCCCAGATTAAATTTCATTTCCTTTAGATTCTTCTGATGAAGATGAAGCAATGAACTTTCTTGCTAACGGTAAGTGAAATTCCAATCATGATTTTAGAATTTCAAACATTTTAGAATATGAAGTGTTGAAGAATTGAAGTCTGTATTTTAATGTTCAGGTGCACCTCAAGGTAAGCCAAAAGCATCTTTGAAGGATGTAACTGAAGAAGATGACTCTGAAGAAGATGATGACTCTGAAGATGATGATATGGTTGACTCAGATGACTCGGAGGAAGAAGAAGAAGAGAAAAAGGTAACGTATTTTAATTACTTCTTTGAATATAAAAAATTTGTTATACAATTTGTTTGTTTTACTGAATTTATATCTTGATGTAATTGAAGGTGGAAGTGAAGCCTGTGAAGAAACCAGTTCAAGCTGCAAAAAGACCTGCTGAAAATGCACCCAAGACACCAGTTCCTGCTAAGAAAGCAAAATCCAACACTCCTCAAAAATCAGGTTTAGTTTTTTTAAAATTCTTGAAATCAGTTAAATACGTTTTTTTAATTTATTTTATAATGTTTACTTATTGAATTATATGAATGATATTTGTAGATGGGAAGAAAGGTGGACAAACAGCAACCCCACATCCATCATCAAAACAAGGTTTCAAGAAAGGAAAGAAAAATGGGAATAGATCATAGATTATAGTTTGTTATTTTATTATGTTTTTTGTGTGTTTATGGGCTTTTGATATTACACACTGAGAGATACAAGAAACTTGGTGTTGACCCAATTTTGTACTGAGAGTGTTGTGTTGACTTTCATTGGATTGATATTTATAATTTATTTTGGTCTTTTTGTCTGTTTAAAATATTGTTACTACGTTTTTATCGAGTTTTGTCTCAATGTGTGATATTTTTGAAAAGTATTTGCTGATTGATAGGTTTGAACTTAAATACTCGTTAATGATTGTTTCTGGCTACCATGAATGTTTAAGAAATCCAAAATTAAAACACTAACACTAAATAGAAATCAAATCAAGTGCAATTTTGTCAAAAGATGAAATTGAGATCAATTTTTATGCAAAACATAACTTGTTTGACAATTGTTTGATTTTAACTACTTGAAGTAATTGTTGAAATTAACCGTTCATAAAACACGTAGTATATTAAACAGGAAAGAATTGATCGTTCCTTTGTATTTAAGTAATTAGTTTTGCTTTTTAATAGTTAATATAAACAGTTATAAATTTATAATCGTTAATAATTAAATAATAATTTTATTGTTTATTCCGCATTACCGGTTTAAAGAAAGTAATAAAAATTTAACCCAAAACCAAATAAAAGGTAAACTCTCTGATAAACCCTAAACCTTTAACGGCAACTTCACCTATTTATATTTCTTTCAAACATCTCCTCTTCATCCGCCTTTTCTCCTTTTTTTCAAACAAACATTCTTTCATTCCCCCAATCGCATCCGACTAGCAATGGAATTTTGGGGTAATATTCATTTTGTTTTACGCATCTTATGTCTGTATTTGATTACAAAAACGTTGTAATTTTTAGGTGTTCTTTCGATCAATGTGTTGTAGCAATTACTGTAAACCTTGTTTTAGTTTCTTGTTTTTATTGCGTGCAAAATATTCAATTCGAAGTTTGTTGTTTTTGCTAGGTGTTGAGGTTAAACCTAATGAAACCCTTAAAGTCGCAGTCGAGGATTTCAAGCTCCTTCGCATCTCTCAGGTAGGAACATTGATTCGACTCATCAAATTGTTACTTTTTCATAAATTAATCTCTGGATGAACTCACATAAACTTTTTTTTGATTTACGAATTCAGAAATTTCTAGCAATAAGGTTGATGTTTCTTTGTAAGTTCAGATTTAGTCAACTCAAACACAACATGCTTATTGATCGGACTATTATCTCATTCAGGTTGCGTTGGGAGAGGTGAAGAATGGGAAAAAAGTCGAGAATGTCCAAGTTCGTGTTAACTTCAATGGTCAAAAGTTCGTTCTAGCAACCTTATCTTCTGAACGTATACCACAGCTTTTGTTCGATTTGCTATTTGAGAAAGATGTGGAGCTTTCTCATGGCTGGAAGGATGGAAGCGTTTACTTCTGTGGATACTTCGCAAGTAACCCAGACGAATATCCTTTGCTGATGATTAATTTAATCTTTGTTACTTGTTAATCATTTGAGTTTATACTAATCGTTTTTTCCTTAACTCTTCTGTGTTCTTTTGGTTTCACGGACTATAGATTTGGTAAGTCTTCATTGAAACTGATTTTATATTGTCTAGTATTTTACATTCTGATCATTCTAATTTCTGAATGAATTTGGATTTCTTTAGGTCCTTCTGATGATGATGATGAAGAAGAAGCAATCAACCTTACTGCTAATGGTAAGTAAAACTCCCATCATGATTTTAGAATTTGTAACATTTTAGAATATGAAGAATTGAAGTCTGTGTTTTAATGTTCAGGTGCACCTCAAGGTAAGCCAAAAGCATCTTTGAAGGATGTAACTGAAGAAGATGACTCGGAATCAGAAGATGATGATGACTCAGATGATGATATGGTTGACTCAGATGACTCTGAAGAAAAAGAAGTGAAGCCTGTGAAGAAACCTGTTAACGCTGGAAAAAGACCTGCTGAAAGTGCACCCAAGACACCAGTTTCTGAAAAGAAAGCAAAATCCAACACTCCACAAAAAACAGGTTTAGTTATTTTTATTTTTATTTTATTTCTTTGAGTTAATTAAATACCTTTTTATTTTAATACAGTGGGTGAATGATATTTGCAGATGGGAAGAAAGGTGGACATACAGCAACCCCATATCCATCATCAAAACAAAGTTTCAAGAAAGGAAAGAAAAATGGGAATAGATGATAAGATTATAGGTGTTATATATTATTTATGGGTTTGGTTTGTTTTTGGGGCTTTTGTTATTAAACACTGAGGGATATATAAGTAGCTTTGTTTGAATTTAAAAAAAAACCATTGTAGTTTAAAAATTGTCTGAGAGAGTTTTGCTTATGGTTAAATGATTAAAGATTTAAAGTTATTTCTTGAAATGTTATTTGGATTTTGTACTTATTGCAGATTTTTTTAATGCAAGTCAATTAAAGTGTAAGGAATCTGAAAAAATCAATATTGTGGGACTTGATCCAACATCTTAGATGGTGCATTTGCATAAATAAAACTTTACTAATTAAGCCTGACTAGTATTATTTTACTTTTAAATTTCTTACTTAAATGATTTGTACGATCGTTAAAGTATGATACATATTCATGTTAAAGTTTGTGAAAGTCAAATAACTATGCAACAATAAACATAAAATTCTAAAGGTTCATTAATCCAATGTATGATATTGTTGTAGACTTACTAGACTTACTCCTACTTGATAATTTTGTCTTAATATGATCGACTAGGAACGGAGATGGAGAGAGGTGTCCACCATGCATAGGCGGGTACTTCATATCCGCCTCGTTTCGCCGGAATCGGAACCGGTCTAGGTGATTCTTAAATTTAGGGAATCAGTCTCGAAAACTGGTTCCGGTTACAGGTAGCCCGGTCATGTCATTTTTTAGTTTCGTTAATACAAATTAATTCTTAGTCATTGTAACAAAAGTAAATAATATTATAACTAGTTCATTACGATACAAGTTACAAACATAAAAAAAAAAAATAATCATTTTAAAAGATAATCCAAGTTGCTAAATATAAGTCATAAATCAAAGTTTATGTTCTTACGATCAACTTGTTAATGTTATTTAACATCATATATTTTTAAAAGATATTACCATCACCTATGTTCAAATTGTTTTACTGTTATGCATTCCCTTTCACGCTAGACCCCATTTGTTTTGAAAAAAAAAGTTACAAATATGACTTATTAGCATGTTACCTCCAAGATCCAGTTAGATGCAGTGACTCCAGGGCATGAGGCAAAGTCTCATGTTTGCAGCGGGGGATTAGTCGGTGCGCGTAAGCTGGCCTGGAAACCCTCGTTAGGGAAGTTCCCTTTCCAAAAAAAAAAAAAAAAAAAAAAAAACAAATGTCATAATTATCAACATTGTTACGGCAAATTTGTTTAAGTATTAAGTATTTTTAATTTTTAAAATTTCGGAACTGGTTCCTCAAAAATGAAAACCAAAACCACAACCGGTCCTTGGCGGTTCCCACCGGAACCAGAGAACCAGTAACCTCGGTTCCGGTTCCAGAACCGACGGTTCCGATCCGATTCTGGTTTCTAAAACGGGTACCCGCTATCCGTGCTCACCCTTGTAATGAACTACGAATTAGTTACATTCAACGACAACTGATTCATTTTCTTCAAAACCACCATCCCTATGGAATCGCTTGCAATGTTGTTAGTTGCAGATTGACATGTAAGGGAGAAGGGAATCGTATGTAGGTTGGGGGAGGTACTGTCGATGCCTCCAAGATATGAATCCCTCACTAGCAGGTCACAGCTGGTGGGGTGATATACAGATTGTGTAGCCTGCTCTTTCTCTCTCTCTAGACTTATGCAATGACCATTTATATATTTTGCCTTAAGACTTATACTAAAATTGTTTTAAATGTTTTTGAAATAGTTTGTAGATTTATTTTATATGTTTTTAATTTTTGTAAATTAGTTTTGTATAATTTCATTAGTTTGTGTTTCCTTTAAAATTTAAAATCAAGGGAGTTCAGAAAATGAGCTTTTAGTTGTGGAAAATTTTCCAATTTTCTAGGAATTTTTTTAAGTAAAACAGAAATTTTAAAAACATGTTTGGTTCGATTAGTTTTCTAAAATTTTCTAAGAAAATGAAAATTTTTAGTTTTCCAAATTATACGTAAATTAAAAAAAATGACTTTTACAGTTTTACAAGGTTTTCCAAATTTCTAAAATGAAAAATGAAAAGTCCACCCATTTCAAGAAAATAAAAATTCAACCCTATTTTTTAAAAATATTTTCATAAAAAATGAATACAGTTTAAGAGGAAGACATAAACTCATATAAAGATTAAAAGCCACTGAATTTCGTATCCAACAAAAGACTATCTGTGAGGTACCTTCAATGCGATATGTCAAAAACCCACTTTTATAACAAATATAAAATGATAATTTATTCTTTATCTCATTCAAACAAGTAAAAAAAAGACTTTACGCATAAAGCACTTGTTACAAACACAAACTTGCAAGTAACTAAAAATAATCTTTTCTCATAAAGCACTTGCTTTAGAAGAAATCATTAAACCTGCTTAATATCATAATACATTTGCATCAAACTACAAAAGATTCAATAACACCAAATAATACCAAATCACTGCTTTCAAATTGGGCAGAAATCTTCACCAACTTAACTAATACTCAATCATCCCTAACCTCATTACATGTAGATTGTAGACTCCATTCATATGCAAATCCCTGTAACAAAATTTAATAGTAAGAGATTTATTTCTTAGACACAAATCCCAAGAATATGTAAAAACAGATCACCTAAGCTTTGAAGAGTTCCTATCACACTGAACCTGACTGCAAAACCACAAGCATGTATGCATACAAAAATGAAAGTTAAAAAGATGAAAAAAAAAACTAACCAGAAAAACAAACAGAAGCAATTCAATGCTCATAATCATTGACCATGTTGACTTTTGCTGCTTCTTCCCTTTTCCTATTCCATTCCTCAATTTTTGCACGCCTTTCTTCACTACCTTCCCTAACAGGACTAAGCTGTCTCCTATGAAGAGGGCTTGTGCTTCTATGCCTTCTTGACCCTCTCTCATGGTAGTAATCCCTGTCTCTATCCCTGTCATCATATCTTCTGCTATGAGAATGACCAGAATGCCCTCGCTCTTCATAGCTTCGATGTCTGTATGGACTTCTACTCCTACTTCTGCTACGACTATGCCTTCTTCTATACCTACCAAACAGCTCTCTCCTCAATTCCCTAAAAAAAGCAAAATGTCGGAACTCAGATGAATGAAAGATTGTTTGAGAGAGAGGATGTGAAAGTATGAATCATATGATCATATGAATAACCTGCCAATTCTTTTTAGATGCATGAAGTTGCAGTATCCACCACGATTGCAGGTGTTTTCTTCATATTGTCTGCAAGTTGCTTCCCGGAAATCAGTCACAGGTGAGAAGTCAACAATGATTGGTCGACCTGAAGAGTGGTTTTAAGTCTTTTAGAGGTGTTTATATGAGATAAGAAGATTTTGATATGAGAAATGAAAAAGAAGAGCATACCTGCGTAGTATCTTCCAGTGAGATTCTTGAGTGCTTTTGCAGCGTATTCTTCTTCCCTAAACTGAACATATACATTTCCCACCTGATAAGAGAAAGGAATCAAAGGATTATTAGAAGATGTTTAAGGAGATGTAAGGTGTGTATTGGGTAGGGTGAGAGATTTACCATGTGGTCAGCAAGGTTGTCACAAACATTCAAGCTTTCGATTTCCCCATACTTGTTCAGCTCCTCGAAGAGATCTTCATAGAAATCCTGAAATAAGTTTAATTGATAACTCAATCATGTTGAAAACTAAAATAAACAGGCTAATTTGGCTATAGGAAGATCAACATCCTGCACATGAACATATGCACTGCAACAAACTCAAACCCTGCAACAGATCGACTTTTGATGTCTATAGGGTTACTTTCGAACTTCATAATTATTATTGATCTTAAAAGGCATGTAGCAAAACTTGCTAATCAGATTAAAATCGTTGGGAAATCAATTGAGCAACAATGCCCGAAATAAAATAATAGTACACCATGCAATTGGTAATATAATAACACGATGTGAGAATCCAGTAACAAATTTCAGATTAAATACAAAATGTTTCGATTGAAACAGATAAAAACGCGGGAAAAGTTAAAGTACCTCGAAGTGATCTTGGATTTTTCGAGGATCGATTGGATTTCCTTGAGCATCGACGCCAGGAGTGATCATATCAGGGCGCTGGTACATGTTAGACAGTAACAATGTAGGACTAATGCTAGGTTTTGTGTGGAGCCTGGAACATCGATCGCCATGCCTACAGGCTCCAATCTTGAAGTAAAATGGACAATTGACTCTGTCCTTCTCCGTCCCGAAGATCGACGCTAAATGCTCCGCCATGGATGAGCAAGTCAGGAACAGGATCTTCTTCGTTTCTCCTAGCTCACACTAGGGTTTCAGTTTTATGTGCAGAAAGAGGAGAGCCATGAGGATGGAGCAAAAGAGTATATAGACGTGACAAGATGACATTTGGAGTTCTGGATGCTTCTATTTTAACTTTTATAGAATTAATAGATTATGAAGAAGAAACTAGACAAGAAGGTGGTTTGCCCGAGTGGTTAAGGGGGAAGACTTAAGATCTTCTGCACATAAGTGCGCGTGGGTTCGAACCCCACAGCCACCAATATTTTTTGATGCCTGATTGTTTATATTTCTTCTATAAAATAACAATGAAAATGATGTATGTAAAAAATTGTATGTGATGGTTGAAAATGATATCGATTAACTTTGATATTTAAGAGTAATTTTTATTTTTACATAACTAATCCATGTGTTTTATCTTTGGATTTTGATGTCTCAATTTTTTTTCTTGTATAAAAAATATAACTCGATTCTAGCATTCTGCTATAAAATAACACTGAAAATGATGTATATAAAAAATTGTATGTGTATGAATGGTTGAAAAAGATGATGATATTGATTAACTTTGATATTTAAGAGTAATTTTTATTTCTACATAACTAATCCATGTGCTTTATCTTTGGATTTTGATGTCTGGATTTTTTTTCTTGTATAAAAAATGTAATTCGATTCTAGCATTCTGTATGTAAAAAATTGTATTTGAATGGTTGAAAAAGATGTATGTAAAAAATTATATTTGTTAGAATGGTTGAAAAAGATGATGACATTGATTAACTTAGGTATTTAACAACTTCACTTCGTGTACTCCTTTCTACAAAGCTCTAACTTTCTTATTTCTACATAACTAATCCATGTGTTTTATCTTTGAAATTTATAGGATCAAATGTTATCTGTTAAAATGAAGAGTAAAATAAGTGTTCATGAACCGTGTTTAAACAAAAACTTAAAGATATATCGGAAGGAAAGGTCTTTCAGTTCCAATATTTTTATATGTAAAACATTGTACTTGAACAAATGGTTGAAAAAGATGATGTCATTGATTAACTTTGGTACTTAACAACTTCACTTATTGTATTCCTTTCTACAAAGCTCAAACTTTCTTATTTGTGCATAACTAATCCATGTGCTTATCTTGGAATTTATAGGATCAAATAGTGTATACTATAAAAAAGAGTGAATTAAATGCTCGTAACTTGTGTTTAGAAGCTATAAATAAACAACAAGGACTTAAATATTTTTTTTGAATAATCATATTTATAAAGCACAACAACTAGCAAGAAGATAGAAAAAAACAAAATATAAAAAGTCATAAAGAAAAGGGATTGCAAAGACTTAAAGATATACCAAAAGAAAATGTAAAATTGGAGACAATTTACTAAAATATTACTCTACTAAATGAACGAAACGGTTGCAATTTGGATATTTTATAATCTTGAAAAGTACTCATATTAGTCTAACTTTACTGTTAACTAAAATGGCAAAGGACTTTACACCTATGTATACTACCATTATTTAAATTCAAAACATATATAGACAAATATCCAAAAAACATCGATGGGCCAATGTGCACATTCCGAAAAGGCAACGCACAACAAAAATTACCACCCAGATCCGGGATAGGAGGAAAAGTCGCCACCCCCACACAAATAACCCGGGGGGAGAAGGGAGCGATAGCAACAGTATTACCACGCCATATACATCAAGGATAGTCAGCATGAGCAACAAGCAAGATTGGATACCGCTAAGCCCGCCAACGTACTGCCGCGCGACGAAAGACCAGAACATGGACAAAAAAGGAAACAACGGGGCATAAGAGTGAAGTCCTGCATCTCGACCAAAAACGCAAAGGGGAAACCGATAAATCCGGAACAACAAGGATATGTAATTACCCCAGAAAGAAAGATGACGACATGAGGCCCACCACAATCATAAGGGCCCACAATTGTCAAAAGCTTCTTTCAGGACGACACCTAGTCGGGAACCCCGCAAAGAACAGGGGGAACATTGAATCACAAAGGAGCCAAAGGGTCATAATAACACAAACACACATGACGAACAAGACGAATTCATCCCTGGAGGATAACCAGGCAACCAGAGCCAGGGAGTGGAGAAAATTGAAGATCGTCCTCCGAAAGGTGGCCAAGCCAAAAGCAACAAATAATGGCCCGTGAGCGAGCACGAACACTGAAGAGCTCATGGACACAAGCCACCAATAGATACAAGCCAAGAAAGACCAAGAAGAAGAATGTGAGGTTCATATTATCCATGAAAATTGCACATTCTCTTTATATTTTGTTGGTGGAGCCCGTGTGGTTAACCGACACATCAATCTAGAGTATATATGAGAATGATATGGAACTCGCGAATCTCAAGCATAACTTGAGTCGGGGACCATGTGATTTTGCATGGTTAATTCACAATCTATTTAATGTGAATCTTATGTTATCCATAAAAGTTGCACATTTCCTTTATAACTTGTTGTTGGAGCTCGAGTGGTTAACTGCACGTCAATTTGAGAGTATACGTAGAGAATGATGTGGAACTCGCGAATCTCAAGCGTATTGAGTCGGGGACCATGTGATTTTGTATGGATGATTCACCTTATGTTCAATGATCCGCGACGACCCCGTCATTTAATCTGAGATGAACATAATCGGAGATTAACATGTCATTGATAGTCAATGAATCTCAAAGATCTAGGAATATCGTGGTGATCGAAATTGGAGAAGGGCTTTGCCTACCTAAATAACTTTATGGTGTGTTTAGGACATCCCTTTACACATCATGAAGCCAATATATGGATCCTAGCCTTTTAAAATATTTTTATTTAGGGTGATTATTTTTCTAAGGATAAGTAAAACAAACTATAACGGGAATTGATACTGAATGATGTCTATAACATTATCCACTAAAATCTACTGCTATAAAACCTTTGAAAGGATTACCTATTAGGATGATCAATATTTTCTAAATTCGTATTTTGGTAATATTTCTCATAAACGAAAGGAAAGATCATGCATTTGATAAAGGTCTTCATAGGTTACTCCAAATATTGCATTCTAAACTGTTAGATAGAGCAATTATCAAATGTACGTTGTTAATTGACATACTGAAGTAAAATGGAATTCCCTTGAGTTAGGAGTTGACTAGGGTTAGTCAACTAGTTGACATGTATATATAATCAGATCACTCTGATTTTGATATGAACAACTTGGAATGTCCATGAAAGATTTGTGTAGCATGTTGAGGTTTCCTTTTGGAAATAACATGGCCAATCATAGAAACTCAAACTTCAAAACATTCCTATATTTTTTTCTATCATGAATAGAAGTGTCAAGAAGAAGAAAGCCAATTGTCCATGGTTTAAGAGGCGCCTAATCTAGGCCCAAGTGCCAAGGACAAAGGAAGGCTTATTTTGAGACATGTTCTGATATTTATTTATTTCCATAACAAGAAAGGACTAAGAAAGCATACATGCCCGAAACATATATTTGATGTGAAAGGACTAAAACGTGAAGTTTGATCATGGATCACAAGCCCTTGCTAATTTCCATAGAATCAAAAGATAACTAGTTCTCCCATGTTTAGTGTTCAATCAAATATATGGATTCATAATGCCATCAGAACATTACTTCTTAGCCTTGAGTATTTCACTAAGGATTAAGTACTGACATTTGCAAGAATGTGTAATGACTAAAATGAAGTAATGAGACTGAAACATGGAGAAGATAATTTGATCATGAATGCCAAGCCCTTGCTACTATTCATAGAATCAAAAGACAAATCTTTTCCTAAATGTTTAGTCTATGGTATTATAATTGAAATTGTTTATACTATGATTCATGAGATAGTTCTGACTTATTTAAATGTAGAACATTCTAACATGTTAAAAGAAATTCATGAAATCTATGAAACTAGTATAGTAGCAATATTTCAAAGTTGATTCGAATATTTGAATAAGGTGTATTATTGTGAATATCTGTTAAAATTAGTTTAACTAATGGATCGTTCAGATTGACCATAATACGTACTAATTCAAATACATCTAAAAGGTTTGGGTGAAATGTATTTGTGGCATCATAGTCTTGGATACATAAATGAGAAATGCATACCAATTATCCAGTTGGATCGTATTTTGGATATCATTTGACCTCCAGTCTCATGATATATGTGAATCTTGTTTATCAAGATAGATGATGAATACATCACTGAATGATGAGAATATCTATTGGAATTAGTTTGCACTAATGGACCGTTCAAATTAAACACGATACATGGTAATACAAACTTCGTATGAATGTGAGTGTGGAACCTTTAAGGTGTTTAGAGCTCTCATAAATCGAAGTTAAGAATCAATTGGGCAACAGGATGAGACACTCATATTGAGCATCTTAACAAAAACTTTATCGATCATTTGAGGAATTGTGAAAGAGTTTCATGATCTATCTCCACTGTAACATCCCAAGATTTGTCATTTATAGTCCCTGGGGATGGAAGGGTAAGCCGTGAAAAGCCTAAGGGCTAAATTGCAATTTTAGGATCAGGAGGAGTACACTGCGCGTACATAAGGGTTCGTTGGGCATACTAGGCGTGCCTTAGTATGCTGGCGTACTCATGATAAAAGGAAACCCTAATATTTAGGGTTTGGGGACTATATAAGCAACATTATGAGCACAAAACCTTCCCTTACCCCAACCTCCACTTCTTAGAGTCATTTCCCCCAAACCCTAGCCATTTCCTTAAGTGTTTGAGCTTATTGAGTGTTTCTTGAGTGTTTTAAGAAGAAGGTGTTGCATCAAGGAGTTAGAGAAGAAGATCAAGCTTGTAGATCTGAAGTTGGTTTGTGCCCTAGAAGCTCCAGAAGGTAAAAAGCTTCAAACTTTATGCATATATGTATAGATCTTGCCATTTTTGCTTTAAAGAACCATTTCTTGTCCCAAAAAGTCCCAAGATGGTGCATGATATGATTGGGACGAAAAGACTTGTCCTTTCAGACTCTTGAAGGGTTTTGAGTGATAAAAATGAGGTCCCAATGGCTTAAGATGTCCCATGCATGGAGTGGGAAGGTCTTAATGGATTAATACCAAGTATTAAGAGCTTTCTGGATGTCCAAAGTGATAAAGTTCGTGACTTTATGGGTCCTAGGCACATTTGGTCACTGGATCTGAAGTTTGGGCTTAAGTGCTTAAGCCATTAAGCACTTATTCAGATTTTGGCAAACCTATAAGTACGCCCAACGTAAATCCAATACGCCCAGCGTACTAGGTTAACCACCCCGATGGTGGTCAACATTAGGATGAGTACGCCCCGCGTACCAGAGGAGTACGCCCGACATACGTCCTGAGTTGGGCCTTTGGCAATTGGGCTGTTTATGGACTAGTTGGATTTGGGCCATTGCTGGACTTTATGAATATTATGTTTTAGGACAAGTTATGATAATGGATCTTGGAATTAGGCCCAATTATGAAGTAAGGACCGATTTGGTAAATTGGGCCAATAATGGGCTTTGCATAAGGACTTTCAAGGTTATGGAATTGGCATTGGGCCTTGGCCCAATAAAGAGAATGGACATGATGGATTGTGTGGACCCCTTAGTCAAGATTGTTATGTTGTGTAATGACTTGGTATTTATTATATGATAGTTCGGGATTTTTGGTGAGACAACGATCAGAGGTTTTCGGTACTTCGGCACTACTTGCGAGGTGAGTTATCCTCACTATATCAACAGGCTTTAAGGCACCAAGGCCGACCCTTTATCGGATTTGTATCCGGGTATTCACTTGACATGTTTATTGATCTGCTAGATTTGCATCTTGGTAGTTAGGATGGTATTATGTTAGTGACCTGGTTAGCTATCAGGAAGCTATTGTAGGCCCTAAAGGCTACAACATGGAAGGAGGATATGGAGAGTGAGATTCAGTCCATGTATGTGAAAACTTGGTATATCAAGCACCTGGCCTTAACCATTAGGTATAAGTGGATCTTCAATGTGACAACCCGAAATTTCTATCTTACATTCTTCATTTTTATCAAAGTTAGCTTCGTTTTGCTATTTTATAATGAAGTTTTGGGTCTAAAAGAGTGCTTAAAGCTTAGTATAATTGAGATACGTGTCGGAGGATGGGTTAGATTGGGTGTAGCATCGAAAAACGGGCCAAACACACCAAACCAGGTGTGTGCGGCCGCATACTAGAGTGTGCGGCCAGCCAGCCGCACACAGGCCAACCGCACACCCCTCCAGCCACACTCATCCTCATATATATACTATCCTTGGTCATTTTGATCATTTCTTACACTTCTACAAAGCAAGGACCCGAAAATCCCCTCTAGTATCATCCAGAAAGGTAACATCTTTCACCAAGAACACCAAGAACACGAAGAACACCATGTGTTCTGGTAGCACATGCCTTCTGGCCGCACACACGTGCTGGCCGCACACCTGGCCGCACACACACATATAGTGTGTATTTTGGCCATACACTCTCTTGTATAGCCTTATAACCCTTCGTACAATCATATATGGTTGTAACACTTCAATATAAGTGTTTACTAGTCCCCAAGTTGGTCCCAATTCAATAATTAGTTGTTCATAACACTAATTATATTCATATATGTATCAATATATGCTAAATAGGATTCACGTGTGTACTCAAGTCACCACTTGGCACTTAGCAACCGATCCAACATTTTCATCAGAACCACTCACTACAGGTGAGTTCATACCCCTAAATTAACCTTTGAAATGTTTTTAAATGCTCTTATGGGGGGGGGGGGGGAAATACAAGTTGAACAATTATAGTTATTATATCAATCACATGTGATTAATGACTACCAAGCAAATGGATTTCTTACTTTCCAAACTATTTATCAAACTGTTTTACCTCAAACTGTCTTACAAACTCCTTTAATTGTCAAATACTTTTACTTAAACTCTTTTAAACTTATATTATGTGTATCTGTATAGATATAGTTATATAAGTAGGATTGAAAGGACTTAGGACTGCTAGTCTACCCTGCTTCCTGTTCTTGTTTGATTGTGGTCTTAGGGTATCAAGGTTAGTTGTCCGAAGGTCGTTTGAATCCTAGTTATATATTATGTATATGTATATAGATATAAAAGGTTATTTCTTTCATTCAATTCCATGCCTTTGGGTAGCAAGGGTATACAAACATGTTCATACATTACTAGTAAGCTACCATAAGGGTAGTTTAGGAAGATACTATTACTAGAACAATGAAACATACAATGAGTCAGTTCATACATGAGTCAATACATACTATGATGAGAATCAAACATGAAACAGAGTGATGAGAAACAAACAATAGACATTATGATGAGAAACAAACATACAGGCTAGACAGAGAAAGAACACACAATATAGCTAGCACACAAATCACGTTGCATATACATTAACCACATTTATGTGAGCCATTAAGCAAGGCATGGCACTACCTGCCATGACTGTTTTTGTATCAGAATCTCCTTTATTAGGGAGCGTATTAAGTTTGCGTATAAATCTATATTGGATTGACTATCCTACACCTTGCTGCTCGCTACAGTGGGACTTGCAAGTCTACGGGTGCCAAACGTCATTTTTACGGCATCTTACATTGTCGTTTTTCAACTAAGTCAGTAGCAAGATACAGGCCGATCACATGTTACCTTAAAATTTACATTTGGTTTAAGGTAGTTAGTACAACAGTAGTTACTAATTACTACATTACAGTACTATAACATTTTCCCTTTACTTTTTACTTTGTGATATTCACACAATAAACAATAATGTAAAAACTATATTTTTTGTTAATGATAGTCGGATTTGGGAAAATACACACTTTTACAAGAGACACACACATAAATACTAGATGCCTTGGTAGAAGGTTACTTTTAGTAGAAAACATAGGGTTTTCTAGGAGAGTTTAATCAAATACAAAACTTTTACAAACATACACAATACATCTTACAAAACATCTTACAAATGCTTTCATACAACACAGACACTAATATACTTATGAACTCACCAGCTCTAAAGCTGATAAACTCTTTCAAAATAACTTGTATTCTCAGGTCACCAGTAGACAAGTACCGGTGCCAGGTTTTTGAGAAGACGGAGCTCGTTCAAGACTCCTCTTTTTATTTTTGAAGTATATTTTTGGTGTCTATATAACTTGACAGAACACTCTTGTATGAAATTATATTATTAATGCAATGGATGATGTTGTTGCTTGTTTACTACTTTGCATTGTTGTGATATTGTACATGACGTCCTCCACCCCAGAACGTTTCCTCCGTTAATCGGTTTTGGGGGTGTGACATTCAAGAAGAGAGAAGCATGGATATAAACAGACACATAATCAAACCAAGATAGATTGCGAAGGATGTGTAAGCTTGATAAGTTAATTTATGGACCAAAATAAGCATCTCGCAAGTGGAATCATTATTTCAATGAGAAAGTTTAAAGAGTTTGAATTTCGAGAAATAAAGATGAGCCATACATATGTCAAAGCTAGTAGGAGTAATTGGAATTTTTGTTTCAATGAGAAAGTTCAAGGAGTTTGAATTTCGAGAAATATAGATAAACTATATATATGTCAATGCTAGTGGGAGCATTGTAGTCACCCTTGTATTGTACATAGATAATGTATGATTTATAGAAAAGTATATTCTAACTTAGCAAGTGTAAAAAAACTTGGCTTGGTATGATAATTGTTTTGCTATGATATACATAGAAGATACATAACACATACATAATAAGGATCTATAGATATAGATCAAAGTGATTCATTTATTAAGCCAAAGTACACATAATATTTAGGAAACTCAACATGTAGAACTTGGAAAGGTTTATGCATAATGAAATATGGCATGACATTGAGCGATGTTAATGTGCTAGTTCTACTAGAGGTTGTGAGTCGTGTCGCACATGCTTCTGCTATGGGATCGATCATATATGCCATGACATGTACAAGATCTGATGACTCATATGCTTTGAGTATGACATGTTGGATTAGATCAATTTGGTAAGAATCAATGAATAAAAATCAAGAACATTCTTAAGTGTCCTAGGAGGATAAATGAAAGGATCTTGATAGTATAGAAGAGATCATTGTAAAAGTCACATTGATTCTACGTTCCATACTGATAAAGACATTTCCGTTCGCAGTCAGAATTCATGCTTTTACTGAATGGTGAAGTATTAGCTTGGACGAGTACAAAGTAATACACCACAGTTGATTTAATATACTTAGAGTATATTGCAGTTTGTTTAATTGCAAAGAAAACAATATGACTAAAATAGATTCTTTAATGACATCTTTGTTGAAATTCAATCATTGATGGTGCTTTTGGAGGCTCTTTGTGACTTTAAGGGGGAACTTACCTCGAGTATGGATCCCAAGTTACACAAGCTCACATGATACATGATACATACTCAGTAAGTACCAACACATTTTATAGTGAGTTAAATGTAAAAACATCATAATCAATAAGTCATATCGAAAGATAATCTTATCGATCCATTCCATAAGCCAATGTCACTGACCGAGTCTGACAGTCAGACAAAGTCAAGAGGCAATAGATTTGCAAATGAATTGGCTTGAACATTCTTATTTTAGTTTGTTTTAAACCTGAGAACTTAAATGTGACAACCCGAAGTTTCTATCTTGTAAAGCCAATCAATTTAATCAAGAGTTAGACTTATATATGTTACCTTTTAGCCTTGCTAAGGGTTATTCTAGGAGTTTTTAAGCCTTGTACACTTAGGACTTAATGCTGCAAATTGTGAATAAGGAATCTATGATTTTCTATTTGAGCCAAGATCATCCATCAAGGGATGTCTACGGCCCAAGGTAGGTTTACGGTCGTAAACCCAAGCTTGGTCGTAAACCCCTTCCTACTTGTATAGATTTCCTTCATTATTCTTCATTTCTCACATCTTCAAGTCAAGAACTCTCATTTCTCTCTCAAGTATCATCAAGGGTATCCTACTTGATCTTCAAAAGTTTAAGTGATTCTTCCTTTATTACTTGATATCCTTCTTATACAAGTGAAACCCTTTGATTTCATCCATGAATTCAACTCTTTTGGGTTTAGATCTTCAAATCTTCATTCTTTTCACTAAGAACACCAAGAACACACACTTGTTCTTGGGGCCGTGAACAACTTCAATACTTCCATTACGTAAGTATATCTTCCATATACTTGTTATCCATTAGAAGCTCTTGAATCCCCATGAAACAAACACCTTTTAAAGCACGATCTTCAAGAGTTCACGGTCGTGAACCCTTCATGTGGCCGTGAATCCTTCAAGTGATCGTGATAGGGCCGTAAACCCTTCATAGGATCAAGCCTAGGGTCGTAGACACTTCATGTATGGCCGTAAACACTTATAGTGTGGTCATGAACACCCTTTCATACAATCACACGTGATTGTAACACTTCATTTCAAGTGTTTCCTAGTCCCTAAGATTGTTCTCTTGCATGATTAGTTGTTATATACACTAATTATATACATATATGTGTCATTATATGCTTAATAGGATCCGTTTGTGCTCGAGATTTCACTTGGCATACTTAGCATCCTATATCGACCTTTCATTCGAATCACTCATTTCAGGTGAGTTCACACCCATAAACTTAACTTTTAAATGATTTTAAATGCTTTTATGGGGGAATACAAGTAGAAAATAATATAGTTATAGTATCAATCACATGTGATTGATAACTATCAAACAAAAAGGATTTCTTCGACTTCAAAACTGTGTTATCAAACAAACTGTTTCAAATCATTTTATATATCAATAACCATTCAAATGGTTAAAAATCTTTATTGTTTTTCAAAACTCTTTTAAAACTTATCATGTCTATATAGATATAGTTATATAAATAAGGTTGAAAGGGCTTAGGACTGATAACTCGCCTTATTTCATGTTCCTTGTTTGGTTGTGGACTTAGGGTATCGGTTGTTTGTCCGAGTGTTGTTTAAATCTTAGTTATATATTATGTATATGTATGTAGATATAAAAGTTTTTTCAATCAGTTCAATACCTTTGGGTAACAAAGGTGTACAAACATGACCAATCATTTAACTACAAACTATAATAGGTATAGTTTAGAGGATTACTACTTACAATTTCTAGAACAATGAAACTTACAAGAGTCAGTTCATACATGAGTCGGTTCAAACACACTAATACTAGAACAAGAAGGAACATAATATACACTAGAACAGAAGGAACATAATATATACTAGAACAGAAGGAACATACTACACTAATACAAGAACAAGATAACATTAATGTGAGCCACTACTTCATGACATGGTATTTTACTGTTGTGTCACGTTTTGTAACTAGAGTCGCTTGGAGGGAGAGCGTGAGTTTGTGTATAGATCTATACGGGATTGACCATCCTACACCTTGGTGCTAGCTACAGTGGGACCTTCAGGTCTACGGGTGAAAATGTCATACCATTTTGATGTCTTTGGAACGTAGTGTTTATACTAGTCAATCAAGCATGGTTATAACCTCATCACATTTTACCTTAATTAAACAATTGGTTTTAAGGTAGTTAATACTTCAGTAGTTACTATATAAAATACTATTGTGCATCTTTATGTTCCCATTACATTCATATAATGATCTTATCACATAAAAGGTAATGTAAACTATTTTCTGGTAATGATAGTCATATACTTGGGAAAACATCCACTTTTACAAAAGAACAGACATATAAAAAAGTTGGGTGTTGGTAGGAGACTACTTTCCATTTTAGTAGAAAATATATGATTTTCTAGGAGGTATACAAACATTTACATCAAACACTTATAAACATTTACATCAAACACTTACAAACATCTACATCAAACACTTACAAACATTTTCATCAAACTAATGCAAACTTTTGACACTAAAATACATATGAACTCACCAGCTTAAATGCTGATCTACTCTTTCAAAATAACTTGTATTCTCAGGTCACCAGTAGACAGGTACAGATGGCCAGGTTTTGAGAAGACGAACTAATTTCAAGACTCGTCTTTTTATTTTGATATATATATATATATATATATATATATATATATATATATATATATATATATATTTGGTGTCTTACAAATACATTCAGAACACACATGTATAACTTATACTATTAATGCAATGGATGATGTTGTTGCTTGTTTTACTATTGTGTATTGTTATAATATTGAACATGACGTCCTCCGCCCCCGAACGTTTCCGCCGTTCTAGTTTGGAGGTGTGCCATTAAAGCAGTATACGTGTTAATCCGATTTGGCTATTATCAAGTGGAGATCTTAATATATGATGTAGTTCATTCAGTTCAATTAACTTGTCATTGTGTTCTCCTTTTGCATGTTTGGACCCCACTTCCCGAGTATTAATTTAATCAAACGTCCACAATCGGTGTTACTCTTGGAAGTAACTAGTGATTTAAGATTGTCATGAGTATTAGTGGATTGTCCATAGTGACTGGACATACCATAGAGATTGCACTCACACTCATGAGTACTTAATATAGATTTAAGTATTTGACCAACCCACGCTTAAAGATTACTTCATGGATTCAATCACGAGTAATTCTAAGATGATAATATCTTTTATTCTTCAAACCTAAATACATGTGGGGTTTTGCTCTATGATTCTGTTATGCATTGGTCTACTCCAACACTATTTGTAACTCGTAGTTATAAAGGGTATGTCCATGTGTGACATGATGAAATAGAAAAAAATTATGTAGTCGAAGTTTATTTGTTCCTTCTACCTTAACATGTGAAGCAATATCTATGGGCACCTCGATGATTTGGTGCTGACATCTAAAGTGCTTGGTTGAGCCCTTATTGAAATTGATGTGTTCAATTTAGTAGTCAGATGCAGTTGTCACAAATCTATATCGAGAAACATAATCTTGAATTTTGAGATTAACCATTATCCATGTCTCGAATTCATACAAATATCATAGAACGAAGGGATAGTTAATCACTTATCTAAGGGCTGAATCTTGATTAGATCAAGAGTTTGGTAGTTGCATTGGATGGCTAACTCTCTGTTGATTATTGGATAAATATTGGTCCTCGTATAGTTGATGACTTGTTCAAGTGGGAGACTGTTGGAAGAGTGTCCAAGGTCATTAACTATTGGTAATATTTCTAACAATAACATAGTCCTTTTGGGTTGCCCTCAAGACCGAAATTGGGTATAATAAATAAAGGACCTGTTTGAATGTGCAAATGCTAAAGAGTCCACCTGTTTCCATGTGTAAATGCTAAAGAGTCCACCTGTTTCTATTGTGTTGAATCAAGAAAGTGACCCTCTTAAACTAATCAATCTGAATTCGACTCCTCTACCGCAATAGATCTTCTCCCTAGAATCACCTTCATCCTACAACATCTTTTGCTACCACAACCTCTTTTGAAGATGTCATCTGCAACCTTCTCATCTGAAATGAAGACTTAGTTACATTATCTGACTTGTTATTTTATAATGTATTATCCAGTGAGCTTTTCATAGTCACTATAACTCAGAAGTTTATTAGTTGTTTATTCGCAATGTAACTTTTTGAGACTCTATAAATAGAGTTCTCACCTTCATGAATTAATACATCTCTATCTCTGAATTTCTCTACCTCTTAATCCTTATCTCTTACTATCTAAGATCATTCTAAACTCACTCAAATATTAAGAGCAACTCTCATATCTCCTTCGGAGCAAGTCTTTAAGACTTCTTTTACTTTAAGCTGATCTCATGAACTAACTCGGTTTGAATACAAACCTAGTTAAGAATCAACTTAGTGTTTACTTGATATATAACTTGTTGTCATTTACATTTCCTTCATTTTCTACACTTACATTCCCACATCTAACTATCTAACAACTCTAACTTATTATTATTGTTTAGCTTTATGATCCTTTGAGATTAACTTATTTCCGCAAAATATAACTTGTACTAACTTTTGTTCAAGTGTTTCTCAAAAGTTTTTCTCTCAACATATTGTCAATCGAAGGGGCATTGGAAGCGAAGCTGTCCTGACTACCTGAGAGATCTAAGAGACGGTAAAGTCAAATTGTATGGCTCTACTTCATGCACATTCATTATCTAACTCTATTAAGTTCCTATTTATAGATTCTTAATACATGACGTGATAAGATTGCATTTTGATGTTCAGAGCCCAACTCGACAAGTTGACTCGTTAGTTACCCAAAAATTCGATTTTCAGATCAAATTTTGATTTAGATGATTACCATAATTCGTTTTTATTGCATAAAATCGATTTTTCTGATTAGTATTATCATATCCTTATCTTAACTATATTATAAAGCATATTGATTTTTTTTTTGAAATTTAAGAGGTACATGCTTGAAAACATAATGTACAAATTTATTATGCATAAACAACTCATCTTTCTATGAACAAGAAGTAATTATGGTAAAAAATAATCACCGAAAATATTTAAGGAAGGAAATATCAATTAACTTTTGTTTATATTTTACTGTGGATAGAAGATTATACTAAAAAGTAAAAAGATATGACATATGTTATCGTTTCACATTACTATCACTTCATTTAGCAGAGTTCACGATTCCACTTTTTTTTTTTTTAATTTAATTTTATTTTTTAACTTATTTCAGCTTCGGTTTTAATTTTTTTGTTTATTTTTCTTTCTTTATTCATGCTTCATATTGATACTTTACAGGTAGGAATTTTATGGATTTCTAAGGATGTTTTTGGTTTTAGTGCTGAGATTATCACATAATGGCGAGCCTTTATATCCCTGATTTTCTATTGATTGTTTCCATCATGACTACGCATTTTTTTTATTCATGATTATCTATGTATATGGTAAAGTTTTGACATGAAAAAAATTATGTATTTATATTCTTTATTTTCTTTATATTTGTGTATATGTTAACTTTTTATATGGCAGGCGTATTCTCTTATCTTGAGTGAATTTTATGGAAAGCTTGAAGTGGATTTTTAGTAAACTGCATGAGGACTGAAACAATGGATATTATATATTATCTTCTCTGAAGTATTACTAGAGAGCTATTATTAAGTGCCGTTCATCCATCCAACTTTTTGATGGGTTGGTCGGTTCAAGCTCCTTAAAAACAAGGATCTATGTCAATGAATATTTTCTCGCTTTGATCTCTTTTTCTTCATAAAACATGATTATTCTTCGTTGTTACATTTTAGTCTATGTATTATTTAGAAATCTTATTTTTTCAGGTTGAAAATCAGTTTATGAACCATCTCGAGTAGCTTCTTCCTCTAGATAAGAAATTTACTTAGGACCAGTAAGTTAAGTAGTACACAACAAAACAAGATGAATTATGATTAGTGTGTAATCGACTAATGTTTATTGGACAAAATTGCATTTTCTTCTGTTTTGTCCATTTCTTTCTATATTTCATCCTTCCATGAGATATGATTTCTCTCATCATATTTATTATTGAAAATAGTCCAAGATAATTAGTCATAGATGAAACCTTCAAAACATTATCTGAAAAAAGCTTCAATTTTTTTTTTTAAATTTTATAATTAATTTCTAATCATCTTCTAAGGACTTAACGTAGAGAAACGATTTATATTATCTTAACTTAGGCATGATGTTTGTCCAAAGGCCGGGCATGAAATATTTCTGACATAATAGTCAGAAAATTTGTAGCCATTGAAATAGTCAAACAACATTTTTTGAAAAAAAAAACCATTCGTTAAAACAATAATCATTTTCGCCGCCGCTTTGCGCGGGTTCACACCTAGTCTAAATTAAAGGATTTGGTTAATTTTGGACAATATAAGATTATTTTGATTCAAAGATTTAACCTATATTTTGAAAAGTTTCAAATTGCACCCTTTTGGTTTTGTAATTTAAATTTGATTAAAAGTTTTGATTTTAAAATCTTAAATTTAGAACCTTAGTATTTTTAAATAGTTTAAAAATACACTCTCATGGGTTTATTAATAATTTAATTAAAAGATTAATTAAAAGACAATTAATAATTCCTTGACATGGTTTAAAATTAATTAAATTAAAAGCTTACTTTATTAAAAGATTCAACCACTTGATATTTTAAAAGTTTCCAACTTTATGACCTTAGACGTCCAAAAGTTCTTAACAAAAGATCTTATTCCATTAAGACCTTTCTACCAAATGCACAAGACACTTCTAGCCATTGAGACTTCATTTTTACGATTAAGGACCACTCAAAGGGTCTGAAAGGACAGCTTAAATCATCATGAACATGCCATGTTCAAAATGGAACATTTGGGACCAAGAAAGAAGCAAATAAGAACTCAACAAGATATCTAGCAAAACAATCATAAAGGTTGGAGCTTTATACCTTTGGATGATGAAGAAGGAAGCCAAAACTCCAGATCAAAGCCTTCCTTCACGTTCCCAAGCTTCTTGATGTACTTCTTTTGACTCTAACACACCAAAAACACAATTTAAGGCTCTCTCTCTCTCTCTCTCTCCCTCTCTCTCTCTCTCTCTTAAGGAGGCTAGGGTTTTGTAAGAACAAATAAGGGACTTGGAGGCTAGAAGGATAAGGGCACTTGGTCCATAATGATGGTTAAATACTCCTCAAACCCTAAAATTTAGGGTTTCACTTGGACATTAGTACGCTCAGCGTATATATGTGTACTTCCAGCGTACTAGGGCGCGCCCTAATACGCTTAGCGTACCCACATGTACGTGCATCATACATCTCATGCCCTCTAAATTACCAAAATGCCACTAGGGCTAACTTCAAATAACTCCAAGGGCCAAAATGTCACCAATGAAATATCAAGGAAAGGATTCGAAAATACATGAAATCTGGGATGTTACAGCTACACTTTTTTTTTTTTATATCAAGTGTTACTTATATTTATAGCCATAATTATTATTTGATCAATCTATAAATAAGATTTATCATTGATTCTAAGTCATTATACTAATTGATTTACTTATAGAAGTGATGTCTAGTTGGATTTAGTGAGGTGTTTAAAGTGAGATTTCCAAATAGTATACTCTCTATACCAAACAGACCCTACCTCCGATATAATCCTACCTGGTTATTCGTTACTTGATAGATCTTGATGTAGACATTGAGATTAGTGAGGAATCTAGACTATTATTAGTCACCAGGAATATTAGACTAAAACTCGGTATTAATTATACTTGGGTCACGTCAAAAGGAAAGCTAAGGTGTTAGGCGAAGCTCTGCCCAAATCACTAGTCAATCCACCTAAGACAAGTGAGTGCATAGTTACTTTCATCTTATACATAGATATGAAGTATTGAGATAATTGAATGCTATATGTACTTATGTGCAAAGATGTTATGTGTTAGATGAAACAATATAAAGATAAAATTATATGATTTATATAGTATATGTATTTTTATGAATATAATATATTGGGTAATGAAAGGTAAAAATGATAAGACGCCATAGTACGATGAAAGATGAAAATGATGATAGGATATCACGACTTTAATATTACTATTGTACTAACGATGTAAGAACTAGTAATGTTGTATTAACGATGTGGGAACTAGTACTATTGTACTAATGATGGAGGAACTAGTATTATTATACTAACAATATATGAACTAATTTTATTGTACTAACGATATAGTCATCTAAAAGAATATAGATGACAACTACGATAATTACAACGATGGTCCTTAAGGTATGTATCTATAGATGAATAAAGAAGATAATGAGAATGGGTAATCCGGTTATGGATTTGATAGTTAAACATATTGTTTATATTATTGTGGGCTAAAAACTCTGTGTACTCACCACATTTTCCATTCTTACCCACTTAGTTTCTTTGTGTCGTAGGTATCAATACGAAGGTAATTGATGTTTGGAAATGACGAGAGATTCAGGAAAATGTAGGTCTATAAATGTGGTAAGGGCAATAATGGTTACATTTATAATTATGGTTCTTGTATCGGTTCTCACATACCAAGTTTTTAATAATTTATGAAAAAAATATTTCTTTGGAAATACTTTTACAGGACCAATTCCGCAAAATAAAGAATACTATTTTTTTTTAAATAAACATAAATAAAAGGTATTTTCTGATTGCGAAAAATGGGAATGTCACAAAAACAATAACAAAGTCTTACAATTTACATGAATTAGAAATCATATTAACACGAATCAGAAAATCATAAATCAAAATCGGTGAGCCGCTTGAAATTAGATTAATACAAATAGGAAATCGATTTTTATGAAGGATGCATGAAATTAGATTATCATAATCGATGTATTCAGAAAAATTGAAATAAAAAAATATAAAACCGAAATTGAAATCAAAAGTAAAAAACTAGAATCGATTTATTATGAATCCATTTTTTTGTTGGCATTGGTAAAATCAGAATTGATTTATAGAATCTCTCGATCAATTGTGGTAAGAAGCTTAATGTGATGATTATTACTGAAAAATTATATGTTCCTAAGTGGGTATCGTTGATTCTGTTTTGATTCGGTTTTCTTTCATTTTTCTGCTCCGCTATATATAATATATCGGTTTTTTATAATATATATATATATATATATATATATATATATATATATATATATATATATATATATATATATATATATATATATATATATGGATCATTTAGAAATTTAGAAGTCATAAGCCATCGCCCATATTGCCTCACCTATTGACACGACCAAGTGAATAATCTTTGTAAGCATTGAACAGCGCAATGTAACACTTCCATCCTTCCCGATTCTTTGAGCACCAACATTTGAAATAGCGGCCATTCCTGGCATACACTTAAGACATACAAATTACCAAGTTCTAAACCCACTTGTTGGAATTTAATGGTGCAAATATTGTATGCTAAAATGAAGAGTGAAATAATTTCTCATAACTTGTGTTTAAAAGCTATATAAATAAACAGTAAAGATTTAAATATATAGTGGAAGGAAATTTAGGTAAAACTTGAGACAATTTACTAAAGTATTTACTCTACTAAATGAAAAAACCGATTACAATCTGGATACATTACAAAGCTTGAAAACTAGTCATATATTTATAGCCCAACTTTGCTATTATTAAAGTGCTAAGTGACTCTACACCTAAGCATAATATCATTATTTAAATACAAAACGTATACAAATCTCCGAAAAACATGAAGGGGTATTAAAGATTTTGACAATAAAGGTTGGGCATTATTTTACTCAGGAAAGCTATCTAGCTCTCTTATCCAAGCCTTTCTATCATGCTATCTATATTCAAAAGATCATGACCAACTCTCCATTAAATCTATCCAACTATATCCTACCGAGCTATCCATCCGGTTTACATATCATACCTTATAACCAATATTTTCTCAAAATAATTTGCAGTACTACAAATTCAACATTTTAACGTTAGATACCGAGAACTAATTAAACTTCCCAAGTTGAGATGATAATATATTACATTTGTTTTGGTAGAAAACATGATTTTTTTTTATTGGAAAAAATGAATTTTCATCGGCTTTGAACACGTATAAATTTGAATATTTCTCATCTGTTTGTGTAATATTTACTTGGGTTACTTTTTTTAGAGCTAGACACGTTTAAATTAAAGTTGAGATAAAAGTGACACTGACTCTCAAAATGAGATGGTTAGAATGGAAAAATGGAAGGAAGTTGATAGAGAAAGAAATATCGCCAGTATCACCAAGAAAACGCAAGTTTTTATGAATCGTTAAAATTACAAAAAGAAAAATAAAAATGCTAGTCTTTATAAACATAAGAATACAAAAAGTATCCGACAGCTAACATGAATCTAATAAAAGTAATTTAGTAAATTTAATTTTTTATCACATAACCCCAGTTTGCAAAAGAATAATTAGATTAGAAAAGGACATAATTTTCACTCATTTGATGGGATACACTTCTAACAAAATACATCACACAAACAAATAATAAAAAGTCACAAAAGATGGCTAAACATATTTGATGATCCTACTGCCATCTAAATATTTCCCTCTAAAATAAGAAATTACGATACAAAACTTAAAAAAGAAAAATTACAAGCAACTCGGATCAAAGAAAAGATCGACATCAAGATGATCTTGTCAGTGTTCTACTTCTTCTTCAACTACATACTTCGATAGCTGCTACCAGTGTTTGTCTTTCACAAACAGATTAATTAAACTACACTAAATTCAAAAGATTTGGCTTATTTCTCTCTTCCCACTATATCCATTAGGGAAGTTGTATGTACTTTGAATTGGTAGAGATTGAGATGGAGAAAAAAAGGATACAATTTAAGTTATCAAAAGACTCTAAGAAGGGACGACAGTGCCCACATAACCAAATCCAACGATCAAGAAAGTCACCACTTGGAGGAAAATGTATACGAAATATCGATGATTTCCATACATAAAATCATAGCATCCAATGAAGAACAAGAACACTGCAAATCCCAATTCTGTAAGATGAATCCTGAATCACTCAAAACATCAAAGAAGAAGTATTAAGATTATACAAGTACATGCACTTAATTTGGTAAGTTTTGGTATAATAAAACTCGTGAAAAGCATTAAAAAGCATCAACTTTACCTGTTACTAAGGTTAAATTTAAATGGTTTGGATATGGGATCGGGTTTGATTTGTTTAAGATTTGATTTTTTGTTCTTGACAGAATCTCCGAGCTTTTCAGTGACAACCCATTCGTTGGATCTCTTTGCATCAAGTAGACCAATGAAGGTTGCCTTAGTCCGATGCAATGACATCACGTTCTCAAAAAGAATCCAGTAGAATAATAAATGGATCGATCTAAAAGAAAAGTTACAAATTAAATTCACCTAGAACCATATAAACCATATATATAATAGTACAAAACTATATAAAAACCCTAATATAAGTGTTTTTGTACCTTGGTGTCCCCACCGAATTCAATGTGGTAATTATGCAAGGAATGTAGATGGCTCCCCATGTGGGGACTTTGACTTCGGGGACTAAAATGGTGACCGGAAGAACAATGCAAAAGAAGAAAAACGTGACCATGTGAGCGATGATTTTTCGCACAAAGAAAAAACTATAGATTACGTACACCTTCTTCCAAAATGTCACTTTCTGCAAAATAAAGAAAACATATATGATCATAAGGCACCATTTGTTATGCTTACACAATATATAGGACAACACACAAAAGGTTAAATTGCAATTTGGCATCCAATGGACTAAAGATATTTGAATTTTATAGATTTTTAATGGGTTGTCATGTCATAATTTTACTTTTCATACAACTTTAGCATTTTTTTCGTTTAAAGGATTGAACTTTAGAAAATTTCAATGAGAAAATACTTATAAAGAAAATCATTTGTATTGAAAAAAGTTTCATTTTCTCATTAAACAAATTAATGACTATTAGACTTCATATCCATCGAAATTTCAATGAGAAAATACTTTTAAAGAAAATCATTTGTATTGAAAAAAATTTCATTTTCTCATTAAACAAATTAATGACTATTGGACTTCATATCCATCGAACCCTAACGTTACATTTTACTATGAATGATTTTAGTTTATTGGATGTCAATAACTATTTCATTAAATCTTACATTGTGGATGCTTTAAGGTTAACATAGATGTCAATAGAACAAAAATTACAATTTTTTTGTCTAATCCAAAATGATGAAACAAGGTTGGACAGACTGATCTATCATATTTGCATAAAATGTGAATTTCTTCATCATTCTTATCAAAGATAGACATAGAACATTATATTTATATCCCATATAACAAAGACAAGCTTACTGCACGAACCTTGTTCCTAATAATCTCAAGCACCATTTTCCTAAACAAATTGGCTGGACCGCAAGACCACCTATGTTGTTGGAAACGGAATGCTTTGAACGTACTAGGAAGTTCACTATTGACCTGTAACGTAATTCAAAAGTCAATACATCAAAAAATATGGAACACTATAACAGTAATGCGCTTTAATACCATGTTAGATATGTGTAGATATTGATTTTTCTTTCATAAATGAGAGTTCAACATATATATATAATTACATACAGAGGTATGTGGGACAATAACAATATAATTGTTCAAATAATTAAAAAAAAATCATTTTATATGATGACCTTTAAAATTACCTGAATGTCACCGAGATAGAGAAATTTCCACCCCTTGAGACCGGCTCGGACTGCAAGATCCATGTCCTCGACGGTGGTCCGGTCCTTCCAACCACCGGCCTCGTTGATGGCGGCGATCCTCCACACACCGCCGGTTCCTGTGGTAAATTACGATAATGCCCCTAGGTTAGTTTTGGAAAATATGATTGTTAGTTAAAGAGTCATATTGAACTAATTTGTTACCGTTAAAACCGAAAAACGCATGAGTGGCTGATCCTACTTCTTGCTCCACTGTGAAATGGTAATCCAGTGACATTTCTTGCATTCTTGTCAATAAACATTCATCTGAATTTACTGCAAAACGTAATCCAAATATAATTAACACGTTAATAGCATCTTCATATAAACGTGATTCTATAAAATGTTTGTTTTTTTTTAAACATATATTTATGTAACAATGTAACTATATGTCTATATCCGAGTTTAGTTTACTAAATTAAGAAAAGAAAGATTAGAGAAATCGTAAAAGTCCATAGATAATAAATGACAAACCTACCCCTGTAAACAAATCAAATATTCTGCAAGTATTACCTTAGGTGGTCCGTTAGCTAACGGGACATGTGCAGAGCATTTACGTCATTATACTTATTTCCGTTGGATCCTGTTTAATTCTCGATATTACTTTTCTTTTTACTATGAGACAAAGTAGGTCCGATTATTAAAGCATCTAAAAGAAGTATATACCCTTTTAATTATTCGTAAAGTACACACATCTATGCACACAGTACAAATCCACCTTACCCTTCTTCGAAAAAGGAACTATAAAAAATTCTCAATAATTAACTGATTATAAGGTAACACAATGATGGAACAAAAAGTTAAACCTTTTTATCAACATAACTATTTATACGTCCGATTTTCTATTAATTTGTTACATTTTCATACATTATAATATGAAATAGATAAATTCAAATAATAATAATATAAATTAGTGTAAATTACCAAATCGCCACCGAGCTTGAACAAGGGCAATTTTAGGGTTGAACTCAAGGAACGGAATGGCTCGCCGGAGAAAATCCGGTTCCGGCCGGAAATCGGCGTCAAATATGGTGACGTATTTACAGTTCTTCACATAATCATGAGTTAATCCTTCTTTCAATGCACCAGCTTTATACCCTCCACGACTCTCTCTAATTTGGTACCAAATCTTTACTCCTTTGTTAGCCCATCGTCGACATTCTTTCTCAATCAAATCCTACAAAATCAGAAGTCAGAAAATTTAATCTCTGTGATTTCAATGGTGAAATCCGGTACTATTCTGTCATTATAAAATGTACTTGATGCTTTAATAGTTGTACATTGCAGAGAAAGTAAACTAGAAACGTTGAAATCGTGGAAGATAATAAGGTCTGAAATTTGAATTTGATGAACAGTCATGGAATTTTTGTTTATGGGCTTTAGATGGTTGTACTTATGCGGCGTTGGTGAGTTGTACCTTGATGTTGACGTCGGTGGAATCATCGAGAACTTGAATCACAAGGCGGTCGGCCGGCCATGACAGGTTACATGCTGCACCGATTGAGATCTTGTATACCTGAAAAAGATTTAATCTTTTGAGTTTTTTAGAACATGAAAACGATGTAGGATTCAAGAACATGAATTGAACCTCTTTTTCGTTGAACATTGGGATTTGAATAAGAACCATTGGAAAAGATGAATTCCCACTCTCTGTATCTTCATCAATCGGTTGCCATTTGTATCGCTGTTCAGGTTTCTTCCAGAAGAGTTTTATGAGGATAATAACAACACCCATGTAAAGTCTTTCGATAAAAAGCATCAGAGTCATGGCTAAGCATATATAGACTGCTAATTGCAGCAATGGGACTATCAATGGCGTCTTTATAAGGTCCCACTGTATCCCAAATTGCATTCGTAAGTCCGCCATTTTCTCTCCTTCTCAAAAAGTTGAACTGAAACAGGGGAATGAGATGTATCAAGATTGATGAAATATGAAGGAAAGTAAGCTGTGATCTTTGTGGAAAAATGTTTATTTACACAAAATTGGATGATATTTGATTTTGTAAACAGTTATATGCTCAAATGCAGACTACTCTGTTTCCTTTCTTCTGTACGTTATTGGCTATTGCGACATTGTTAAAAGAGAGGGTAGAAAATGGTGAAAGTGGGAGTAGAGATTAGAGAAAGAGAAGAGCGTAGCAAGTGATGCATAAAGAGAATTGAGGGTATTTTTATAGTCAATTTACAGTTTTTTACTATGTGTTCTTTCTTTTTTGGTAACCTATATTTATCAAAGGAGGAATTCAAACTTGATAAATATATCCAAGTTTTCATTTTTGTCATGGATTTCATATGGTTTAGGCCATATCTTTTTTATTATCAAGTAAACCGAAATAATAAACTAAAGGGCATTTAGCCTAATAATATCATAAATTCTCTTAGCTAAAGCTTTAGGTTAAGAGTTTAAAATTTTGTGAACGAAATGTGTATGTAGATTAGTTGATACGTGTGTAATCGTTCTAAACAAATCGAATGGATAATAATATTTGTATAGGTATTCATTTTAACCAAATATATGGTGTGAATCTAAATAAATTTTACATTATTTAAAAATAACCTTAGCTTAAACATATTAAAGAACAAAATCACAAATAACCATTTAAATATTCGTTACTATAGATTAGTTATAATAAATTAGCAGTTTTATTGTGCTTATTAAATTTGATAAAAATTTCACAAAATTAAATAAAATCATCTCGAATATAATTCATACAAAACACTATCCATTTTGATCAAACTAATTTGTCACTTGAATATCCAATAAAAAAAAATCAAGGCCTTAAAGTATGTATAAGTAAATCCAGTTTTCGTTTTACTTAATATTTGAAGAACTATGAAACAATTACAGAAAAAAAAAGCAAGTATATATGATCATTCATTATATGTATACTAACGGTTTTTGTGAATTTTTTTATTATTTTATTTTTATTTTTATTTTTATTTTTTTATAAGATATAATGTTAAATACAACGAAATTATAATTTGTGAATTTTTCTTTGAAATAGATAATTTTTAGGGAGAACTCTGTTTAAAATAAAGGAGAAATCTATATTTCGGAGGAAATGTAATTTGTTTTATGAGAAGATAAAGGTAATTTTAGAAAAGAAATATATAAAATCATTACTTAATCTTAAGAGTTTTTGTTTCCTAATTTAACTCATTATAATTTTTTGTTAGCAGTATAAATAAAAAAACAATCATATACTGCTTTTGTCCATTAAACTTTGGAAAATTAATTTATTAAGATAATTATCTTTTCGTCATATTTGAGTAATTTTTTTTATATATATATATCTAAATAACAAGCTTTTTGGAAGTGTTTACATATGACTATTATGCCCAACTATAGCAGGTTAAATCTAATCATAATAGTCATATATGAACACCTTAATCAAGTTCGTTACCTAAATATGTAGAAACAAAAAAAAAAATTATCTAAATATGAGCAAACCGAAAAGGTAATTGTCTTGATAAGGCATTTTTTTTTTTTTTTTTCTATTTTACCTTTTTAATTTTGATTTGGTATAAAATTTAACATAAATGATAAACATTAAAAACCACACCATTTTGGTAAATATCTTATTAAAATAAACTACTTTGTTAAAAAAAACCTTTAGGTTTAACAGAGAAGAAACACATCGTTGTTTTGTAGAATTTTATTGTTTTAAATATTAAATATAAAAATTTAAATTTATTAGAGACTAAAACTATTAAAGATTGAGATCAATAACATGAAGAAGAGCACCACCTTCAATGATCTTTACTCTATGTGTTATAGGAATTTAAAATATGAAAAATAGAAATAACTTTTATCTACATCAATAATATTGCTCTTATCTTTTATATATATATATAGTTGAGTTCAAATATTTTTACTATCTATTGTGTGCCCGTATGAATGATTCTGGACCAATCATTTTAGTTATTTTAGGAAAGTAATTAATGCATATTAAATGCTGAAGATGTAATTAATACCTATTATATCTTCAACATGTAATATGCATTAATTACTTTCTTAAAATAACTAAAATGATTGGTCCAGAATCAGTCATACATGCACACAATAGATATTGAAAACAAAATAACCTAACCCTATATATATATATATATATATATATATATATATATATATATATATATATATATATATATATATATATATATATATAACGATAGGACATAAAAATATAATAAGAACAACATTGTAACCATACAATATATTTTAATATTTTTGAAATTTTCATCCTTAATTATATCAACCTTTAAACTCAAAAATAAGTGTGTAAAAAGTCGCATCATTTGAGAGTAAGTTAGCATATGTAGACTCCTTAAGCCACCACTATTACATAAATATAAATTTCGTAAGAATCTGACACAGTATGGGTGAGATAAGACTGGTAAATGAATATCAACCGTAATTAAAAAGTTACAATGACGAAAACTATAAGGAGATTGGTTGACTTTTAGAAAAAGTCACTAACTAGACAATCGTAGTACTAGTAGAAATTATGAGGCAATGAATGCCTAAAACAAATGTCATATGAGAGAGTTATGATTTTTATAACATCATAATGGTAATAAAAAAACATGTCGAAAAACAAAATTGAAAACTAGACAGAACGACCAAAAAGAAAAAAAATGTAGAGAATGACGAGACCTACACAGATATATAAGAGTCCTTGAGAACGGAGTTCGTATGCAAGAGGTACGGAAATTCAAAGTTAAATTTTCATCGTCACGTGCACTCATTCGCAGTGTGCCACATACACCTGACACCCGATATGTCTAGATACGGGATGATGTGGCATGCTGAGGAGACGACATGTGTCATCATCGTACAGTTCGTGTACATTTGCGCGACACACACTCCAAAACTTGCTATAAAATTGCAAGTTTTTGCAGCTAATTTTCCTCACCCGTCTCTTCAATTCTCTCTGTAACACCCCGAATTCATGAGGTCTAGAAAGGAAAGAAAACCTTAAATTAAGGAAAGGACTTGTCGAGTAGATGGGTAACTCGACGAGTACGAGTGCAGATAGGGTCGCGAGTTAAGTAACCTACTCGATGAGTCAGAGGCCTGACTCGACGAGTTGGTCAGGTTTGGGGAAAACCCTAAATGTGGGTCTTGTACCCTATGTAAAGAACAATTTAGAGATGCACAAAACCCGAATCCGATCCGATCCGATCCGGTTTCGCTTACGTCATCAAAAATCCGATCCGGTCAAAATCCGATTCGGTTCCAACCAAAATCTGAATCCGATTCTAATCCGATTTGAAACCGGTTTAAACCGATTTTAGTGGGTTTTAATTGGATTTTAGGGTGGATTTGGATCCGGTTTTTAGCGAATCCGGTTTACGATCCGGTATCAAATCCGATTTGGAATATAGGGTTAGGATCCGATTGAAAATCCGGTTTTAAATCCGATCCGATCCGGTTTGGTCAAAACCGGTTTTGACCCAATCCGGTTTCGGATTGGATCCGGTTTTGAATAGTGAAACCAGTTTTTGTGTGCATCTCTAAAGAACATTATAACCCTTCATCAGCCTTCTTGATGCTCTCTCAACTCCAGAATGAAACCCTAGTGCCTCCCATGAGTTTGTGAGCCTTTGTGAGCATTCTTGAGTGTTGTGAAGCTTGAAGAAGAAGGTAAAGCCTTGGGGGTTCAAGAAGAGACTAGTAGATCCAGAAACCTCTTGCATTCTCCTCCATTTTCTAGTAAGAAAGTTTCCACCTTGATCATTATGCATGTAGATCTCTCTTCTTTTTCATTTTGGGGTTTTTTAGTCCAAGAACCCTAGCATGAGAGGAATAGACGTCCCAAGAGCTTGTGTTTTCAAATCTAGCACTACTAAGGGCTGTTATAGCATAAATGTGCAAGCTTTATGCCATAGGAAATCCCCATGCAAGCATATGAAGTGTTCTTTTGGCCTTTTTAGTTCAAAAGGCCATGAATGGAGGAAAAAGGCGGTAGCTTTGCATGGTTAGGAGTTGGTTGGGTCTAGATCTATGTTTTGGATGCCTTGAGCTTGTGTGAAATCGTCCGAATAGTGTTGGACATAGAGAGACTCGGTGAGTCAGTTGTGGGACTCGGTGAGTCAGGTCAGTTCTTGCCCCAAAACCCTTCTGTTAAGGGTATGAGTTGAGTTTGGAAAGGGACTCAGTCGAACCGAGTCCATGATGGTCATAAAGTTCATCGTACTCGACGAGTTCAAGGAAGAACTCGGTGAGTCTAAGGTAATTTCCTTAGTTCATGAAGATGGAGTCGACGAGTTATTCATACAACTCGGCGAGTCACAGACTAGGCACATTCATATGTGGAGGATGAACTCGACGAGTTTAGGGATGAACTCAACAAGTCGGTTGAAGATGGTCCCATTGTTGGACAAGGTGTCTAAGTCCATAACTATATTTGGTATGTACTTGACCCGACCCGGCATGGTCCATTTGGGTTGCATGACATCATGCATTTGGATAGACTTAATGAGAGAAATAACACTTATGGTTTATTAATATATTATAAGTTCTAATATATTAATAGTATTATTTAATTAGTATTGATCAAGAATTAATTTGGAATTAATAAGTGATCAAAAAGATGACTAATTAAATATATGGGTTGATTATGTAAATCATCCATAACTTATATAGTGGGATAAAAGGCTCCATGGATTATCAAGTTGGGTTAAACTCATAGGATGCTCCATGGGAGTTACAAACCCATGGGTCATGGAAATGAAGAGTCATGTCACATTAGGGTTTACATGGAGTAACCCTAGATGTGACACACTATATAAGGATCATGATACACACCAAAATCGGTTACACTAAGTACAAGTGAGACCAAGCCTGTTTTTAGAGTGTCATACATTCTCTGGTAGTCATTCTAAAGCATTTGGTGTTGTGTGAAGCATTTGAGGCATCACACTTGGGGTGCTAGGCTTTCAAGGTTTTCAAGGAATCAAATCAACTACAAGGTATGTAATTCTAGCCATCTTTTAGTTTAAAAGTTCCCCATGTATGGTAGATAGGATTATGAACCTTGAAAATCATATTTCGCATGTATTTTAGACAAACATGGATCCAAGGTTTTCTAGGGTTACATGTACACTTAGGAGTGTTAGAATGCTCAAAACCCATCAACCATTGGTATGGTTGAAGGACAACCCATCGAGTTCTTGCTAGACTCGGCGAGTAGAGTTGGGAATGTTTTAGGATTGGAGGAGTATGGACTCGACGAGTCAGGTCAACTGGATGTTGACTTTGACCTGTGTTGACTTTTGGATTATTATGGTCTAAATGTTGTTTTGGGTATTGATAGTTCGGGAAGCCGAAGGGTCAGTGGTTCAGAAGTTTCCGGTTAGCAGTCTGAAGTGTTCCGCGAGTTTTCAGCAATACGATGTGAGTCTCCTCACTATGTGCATGGGTCTACGGCCACAATGCTGGCCCATTATGTTTATGTTTATGTTTATGCTTATGTATAAAAGGAAGACCCGGGGGTTAGCCCTAGGCACTTATTGATATATGTTCCGGGTTATAAACTGATGCAGGCGAGGCCCATGGAATGTTAGGATGCTAGAGGTGTTTGTGATTCTTGCATGTGTCAATATGATAGGTTTCGGACCAAGGGTCCGATGTCGGGGAAGGCCCGAAGTACGTAAGATAATAGTATGTCTCCGAGCCGGGGGTCCGATGCCGGGGTAATCCCGAGGAAGATTCTTATGTAGTATGTTAGATTGTATTTGTTGTCTTCGTGATGCTTGTATGTGCCTGGTAGGGAGGTGAGTGTAGGCGAGGTCCCGTATCTCATCACTAGCCGAGTATGGACGGGGTTCCATATCTCAATATTAGCAGAACAGGGGCGAGGCCCGTGGTAGGAAGGATGTGAGTGTGGGCGGGGGCCCGTATCTCACTACTAGTAGGAATGTGGACTGGGTTCCACTACTTCAGTAGCAGACCAGGGCGGGGCCCAAGTTAGGCGAGGCCTTAGATCAGGGTATGGTTAGGGAATGTTTATGTATGTTTCAATATGTTATTTGATCGTATGTATGTGTATGGCGGGAGAGGCCCAAAGACAGGTGGGGCCTAAGGGAAATAGATCTATATACCGAGTAGAGCTCGATGCTAGGTGGGGCCTAATGACGGATGGGGTCCGATGGTGGGCGGGGCCCAATGCAGCAGGCGGGGGCCCAATATGTGATTATGTTCTCACGGTTGTATATGGTATGTTTGGATCAATAGATATGTATGGTATGTAGTAGGTTGGGGAACTCACTAAGCTTCATGCTTACGGTTTTCAGTTTTGGTTTTAGGTACTTTTGATAGCTGAAAGAAGAGTTCGGGATGATCGCATGGCACACACCAAGAAGTTTAGCCTGGGATGTTTACTATGATAAAATGAATAAGTGTTTTGGGAAAAATACCATGATTTGTGATATAACCCTTTTTAGTGTGTTTGAAATGATTTAATGCTATGGTTTAGTAATGTTTTTAAAAGAAATTTTTGGGATGTTACACTCTCTCTATATCTTGTTTCGCGTTCCATCTCCTCGACCGACTATCGAAGTGTTAACTTGTGGTTTCTACCCTATACCAATGTTTTCATACTCACATATGACCTAAGCATCTAACCTTAGAACAAGCGACACATGTTTGGGTTGGAAACCCTAACTATGGTTTAGAAAACCCTAATGTCAAGAAAACCCTAGTTTTTGAGTTTGTTTTCGGGACCCGTGTTGAACTATTAATTGCACTTTAAGTTGTACTAGATAATACCCTACAATTAACTTAATGCAGTATTGGACTTAATGAATTAAGTCCTTAAGGGGTTAAGTGTGGAACACTAACCGTAATTATGATTTTATGTGGGAAACCCTAGAATCAGGAAGCCCTATTTTGGACAATGATCGGGGGCGCGTATTTGGTATATTGCTTGGATTATTATTATTATACCCAAGAATGACTAGGTCAAACCTTAATCGTTCCTACCCTTAGGCGGTTAAGTCCTTAATGGGTCAAGAGTCCTTACTGAACCTTAATTGTGATTTTATATGGAGCCCTAATTGTCATTTCATGTGAAGTAGTCATTGTTACAAGTGATATGACCTGTGATCGGGGATTGACTCAAGTACCTTTGTATAGGTGATTGGAAGTGAGTTGAAGCTGGTAGAGTACCTTGTTGCTACTGTGGTGACCTACGCATATATCGAGGTGAGTCTTGCCTCACTGCACCTGTGGGTCGAAGGCATTGATGTCGACCCACTAGTTTTGGTTATCTGTTCTAGGGGGATGCCTAGGGACTGTACGTAGTCATGTAGGATAGACTAAGGAATCTTGATATAGGCTCTTTTACCTGCCCCTTGTTTGGTTGTGGTTCTAGAGTAGGATCACCTACCAGGTGTCTATCTCAACACTAATTTATATATGGTCATGCATTTCTTGGATTGTTGATATTTAGTATACTGCTATGCTGTAGTGATATGTTAAAATCTGTATCCTGGTATCGAGTATGTTGCATCGCTGTAGTGATCTGTAGAACTGTATGTTACATGTTCTTGCTCGTTATCATTTGGTGGAGTACCCTAGGGACTGTTTGTAGTCATCTAAGATAGCTTGGGGACTCTTGATCTAGGTTTTCTTACATGTTCCTTGTTTGGATGTGGCTGTAGAGTAGGATCATCTGTTTAGGTGGCTATCTCACCTCTTGCTACTTCTGGTTACACATTTTATGGAGTTTAGCTGGTAAGAGGATTGTATGATGTGAGATGACTAGTAGGTGGTAGTGAGTTGTATGATTGATGTTTGCATGTATTATGTGCATACTTGACCCTTGATTGTTTACATGTCGACATGTTATGTTTGGTTGGGTTGAGGCAGTCCCGCTTTCTGTTGTAGGCCAAAATACCTGGTGCGGGCTGACTGTAAGCCATAAGCATGGAGGCTCGGTATTAGTGGTTAGGTTGAGGCGGTAAGGCCAACAAACCCAGTATAGTTGCGAATTCCAGTTCGATGACTAACTGGGCCCGTTGCTCGTTTATTTGTTTGGTTATGTTCGGTATTTTAGGGAAACTCACTAAGTATATGCTTAATCAGTTGTTTATTATTTCAGGTATCATCAGTGTCTATGGGAAGGAAAAGGCAGGACTATAAACACTCATCAGTGGCATTGAGGATTCCGCATTTTCTATGATACCATGATCTTAATAAATATACTTTGGAGTAAAAGGTTTTCTTAATAATGCATTTATAAATTTGGAAGTTTTACTTTAATAAAAATAAAAATTTTGGGTTGTGAAAAATGGGATGTTACAAGTTGGTATCAAACCCCTGGTTTGAGCGAATTAGAGGAACACTTGTGTGAATCCAATCTCAAACTAGGATCATAGAGTTTTTGAAAAAGAATTTATAATACAATGGGTTGGGTTAGGGACATGGGCTCGGTCTCTTGTCATGTTCTTGTTTGATTATAGGTTTAGGATCGGAAACGTCAGCCTTGAATTAACTTTGGATTTTTCAGGAAGATCCGGTGTGTACAATCAGCCAGAGCCTAAACATGAGAGTGGTTCCCAAAATACCCACACTTGTTATGTTTGCTGAGTTTTGATTTTTCTGATATACGAATTATTAGAAAAAACCATGCTAGTGGATAAGGGTCTTTTAGAAACTGTTGAATAGAAGTGCCTGAGTTCAATATTGCCTTATGATATAGGGAGTTGCTTGCTATATGCTACTTGATTGTGTGATTGCTATGTTTATGTTGATTAGTTGTATATAGTCGGGATTGAATAGCCCGAGAATGATCGACTTGACCTTACATCCTGTTCCTTGTTTGTTTATGGGTTTAAGGTAGAGTTGATTATTTGACAGTCTATCTGACCCCATATTGAGTACAACAATCATACACAAAAGCAACTAGTGGTGCAGGAGCAAGGTTAATCCTAGGAGGAGTGCCTAAGAAGTTATTTGTAGATCGTAGGAGAAGTGGGTGTTAGCACACCTAGGAGTGGTTTAGTGTAGTAACTTAGGACCTTGGGATAAATTCTGAATCGACTATGGATAGGCGTGGAAGGTAGTATGGGCTCGTACTATTGTAAGCACAGGATCCATATGAGATCTAGGAGTACTTTCGAGGCTACTATGGAACTAATAGGAGTAGGTCCTGGTGTGTTGATCATTGTGTTGTGATGTATGATCTTTTCTTGGTGTATATTCATTATGGTGACTATTGAAGGTTCATGATTTGGAGTTGGCAGCACTGGGAGAGTAGGTCTGAGTGAGGAGGAGATTCGTGGGATCATTGTTGCAGAAGCGGCCGAGGCGATCAGGGAAGCTACTCCAGAGTTGTTCAGGATGGTCAAGGCTGCCATGATTGAGATATTTGATGATCGCTATGTTGCACTTTCTGAGGTTGTTGTTGTAGCTACTGCGGCTGTTGCTTCCATTGGGGCTCGAGGAGAGAGCTTTCCAGTATCGGAACTTCGATAATACGAAGCCCCCAAAGTTTGATGGTGTCTCGGACCTGATTATGGTGATGAGATGGTTGTTTGATGTGGATGGTTGTTTCTTCATGTGTTCTTGTCCGGATGACCAGAAGGTCAAGTGCGCCATGAACATTCTAGTAAGACCCAAAGTTTTAAAGGCCAAGAAAGGAAAGAAAACCCTAACCTTAAGGGGGACTCGGCGAGTCCAAGCGGGATCCGGGTCGAGGAGTAAGTGACCGACTCGGCGAGTCGGCCAAGGAGACTCGGCGAGTCAGGTCTGTTCGAGGAAAACCCTAAATCCGGGACTTTGGGCGCTATTTAAGCTCCTTACTCTCTCCATTAGGGTTCCTTAGAGCCTCCCTCATACAGAAAACGAACCCTAAGCCTCCATTGTTGTGCATTCAAGCTTCCAAGCCATTTTTGGGTGATTTGAAGGAAGAAGAAAGAGGGGAATCAGTGAAGCTTCAAGGATTGGCTTCAAATCTGGAGTTTGTGGAGCCTTTCTAAGGTATTAAAGGTATTAAGTCATTTCCTTCCTTTAGATCTTCTATGGTTGTGAGATTTGGGGCTTTTTAAGCCATGATTAGTTGTCCATTTGAGTTAGAAGCCGGATCTGGAGTTGCTACTTTAGACCTAAGCCGATTTTGGTCTTGGGAAGTATAAAGTTTCAACCCTTGAGTTGATTATGGAGCCTCCTTGCCTTAAACCCTAGTTTATGGTGTGTTTTGCCTAGATCTCCTTCTCTACACGTAAAGTTTGCAACTTTACGTGAGGAATGGGCTTGGGAAGGGTAGATCTACAGTTTGGAGTCCATGCATGACTCAAAATTCCTCTGCATGTATAGAGATTTGAATGGACTCGGCGAGTCCTTTGAGTGGACTCGGCGAGTAGCATGAAGATGAGGAGGAACTCGACGAGTGGGATGAACAGCTCGTCGAGTCAGATGAAGTTGGGTAGGAACTCGGCGAGTTGGATGAACAACTCGGCGAGTCTGTTGAAGGTTGTTTTGGACTCGGCAAGTCAGCTCGCAAAACCCCAAACCCTTCGAGTTGAGACTCGAATCAGTGAGTCGAATGGAGACTCGGTGAGTTGGACAGGTTAGGACTCGGAAATCGGAAAACTCGGCGAGTCATGGACTGACTCGGCGAGTCGAGTCGCGAATAAAAGGACTCTGAACATATGAACTCAGCGAGTCAATAGGGTGACTCAGCGAGTAGGGTTGACCTGGAAGGTTGACTTTGATCAGGACTTTGACTTTTACCAGAGTTGACTTGGTTGTCTTTCGGGGATCAGTTAGACTCAGTATTGCATTGATATTGGTAGCTCGGGGAGCGAGTGGAGTAGGAGTTCAGAGAGTGTCGGGCAGCAGCTAGGGGGTTCATCAGCCAGTTCAACCAGTGCAGGTGAGTTTCTCTTTGTATGAATGGGTCTACGGCCATAATGCCGACCCATGTAGTTATGAGTAGAAGACCCGGGGGTTAGCCCTAGGCACAGTATGCTAGTATGATCTTTGGGATGAGCTCCAATGACAGAGGGCGGGTGCCCAAGGAATGGTTTATGTGATAGTTTATACTTGTTGTATGTGTGATACTTGTATGTGCCTGGTAGGGAGGTGAGTATGGGCGAGGTCCCGTATCTCACCAATAGCAGAGTGTGGATGGTGTTCCACATCTCAGTAGCAGCAGATCAGGGGCGAGGCCCAAGTTAGGGAAGGAGTGAAGGTGGGCTGGGCTCGTACCTCACTATCAGTAGGAGTATGGACGGGGTTCCATGACTCATCAGCAGCAGGACAAGGGCGGGGCCCAGAGATAGGCGAGGCCTTAGGACAGGATTCGTTAGTATGTGTTTAGCTTATGTGATGAGATGTGATATGTTTATGTGCTATTATATGTTAGTGGGCGAGGCCCTGTCATAGGCGAGGCCTAAGTGAAACAGATCTGTATCCGAGCGGGGCTCGAAGCCAGGCGGGGCCTGGAGCGGCGGGGCTCGAGGTAGGTGGGTGAGGCCCAGGATAGCGGGCGTGGCCCAGTATGTGGTTATGCATGGTATGTAGTAGGGTGGGGAACTCACTAAGCTTCGTGCTTACGGTTTTCAGTTTTGGTTTCGGGTACTTCCGGTAGCGGAGGGAAGAGCTCGGGGTAATCGCATGGCACACACCATAGATTAGACAGCCTGGGAATGTTTACTCTGATAACGAACATGTATTTTGGAAACTAATACTCTGCTTATGTTTTGAAATGATGAATTTTCTTTAAGTAATGTTTTATTAAAAGAAAGTTTTTAGTCTTAAATTTTGGGACGTTACAATTCTCAGGTTGGGAGCAAGGGATTGGTGGAGACTAGTGACTAGTTATTATACTCCTGAGCAGAGGGCCGCAATGACTTGGGAGCAGTTCTAGAAGATGTTCCGTACATGGTATGTTCCCCTGGTAGAGAGGGAAAGACTGGCCTAGGAATACCTGGATCTGAGACAGACGACCGAGTCAGTGACGAAGATCACCAAAATTTTCACTGAGAGGGTTTTGTTAAGTCATGAGTTCACTGCTTCAGAGCAGGCTCAGATGACTCGGTATTTGAGTATGTTCAAGAGGGACATTTGTCAGTTTTTATGTACCTGACAATATAGCACCCTCGCTGAGCTTTAGGATGCCACATGGAGATGGGAGATTGAGATAAAGGCCCGGAAGAAGGAGCATCGTCAGGCGCCGGTTCTGTCTCAACCCGCAGCGAAGCAGTTCAAGTCCGCCAGCCAGAGTTTGGGATCAGTTAGTGGGAGGCGCATATCTTTCTATGTCATAAATGTGGCGAGGAGGGCCATTTTGGTAGAGATTGCAGGCGGAGTGCGCAAGTTTGTTTCCATTGCAGCCAGGAAGGCCACATCAGAGCTTGTTGTCATTTTCTCGTTTTTTGTGGGGTGCTGGATCGTACACCCTTAGATTGGCAGTTACCTGACGGCCGTCATGGGACAACCGAAGTCCCAAGGACCAATATTTAAGTTGGAAGATCTTCTATTAAACAATCGTAGTGGTATTGGTATTCATCTGTGTATTCTGTTTAAGTTTCGAAGTTTAGTTGTCATCTTGGATGATCATTTGAATTGAGTTATCTTAGTTAGCTCAATCAAATTTTATTTCTTGTTACGAATGGATTAATTACCTTTGTCATCATATTGTATGTGTATTGGGATTTACAAATGTTGTGTGGATTCTGATTCTCCTATGTATTTGGGTATTAGTGGTTGGGATCAAGTGATGGATTTTAGGTTAGTCTGGGTATCGAAGGACTGTGAAGTTATCAGATTCTAGCATATTTCAAGTAGGGGGCAGTGGAGCCTCGCAACAAGAAGACTTTATGCCAAGGTCCGGTTCTCAATCGAATTTCTTCAAGTTTTAGACTTCCACGCAACTGCTGAATCTTCTGATTTTGTAGCAAGATCATCGTCAATTGTTGGATTTTCCGTTCAATTCGTATTACTTCTAGTGGTAATAGCATCCTTAGGGCCTGCTTATGCTTTAGACCTTAGGGTGTTAGGATCTCAGGTTGAGGGTTTCCTTGTCTATTATCGTCTGGTTGGGATTGGAAGCCCGAGTGCTGTTGTTTAGAAGATTGGGGGTGAGACCGAGTGCAGTTGTTGGTTAGTGGATTGGGGGTGAACCCGAGTGCTGGTTGTGGATAGCTTTGTTTGGTTGTCAAAGCCGATTAGGGGTGTGGTCCAGTTCAGTATGTGACCGGTTAGCTTTCATTCTGTTGGTGCCCTTTTGTGCGGGATTAGCATGCAAACATTTTGCCGAGAAACTCTTGGACTAATTAAATCCATGGATTTTTGTACATCTTGGTTGTTGTAGGGGAGGACATCATGAAGTGCATACAAGAGCTGATTTCGAGGACGAAATCTAATTTAAGTGTGGGAAAATTGTAACATCCTGTTTAAATAAAATAAAATAACTAAATTAATTAATAAATAAATAATAAACCCTAAAATCCCAGGATGTATTTTTATAATTTTCTTTTAGCCCTAAATCCGTAATAATTCATCAGAGTGTTAGCGCAAGGAGTTAAATGTTATAAATTTTGGAAATCGGGGGTTCAAGTGTTACTTTTGGACTAGTTATGAATAGAATTTTGGAAGTTGGGGGCTGTTTGGTAATTATCAGGCTTAATCTGAACATGTTTGTGGCAGGTGGCTAAAAGTGGAAAACATGGACTTGAGTTTGAAGGATGGAGGCGGGACAAAAACCTGACCCCCCTATGTTGCCTCTCGTCTTTTATACAAGTACAAACCCCAACCCTAATAATGTTAGCAACCTCCACCTTATCTCTCCACATATCTAGCCGCCGTCATCACCAATGTCGCTGATTTGAACCACTGAACGACCAACGTTACTCCTGCTACGGGCGAAGATGAGGCCAATGTCGTGATAATGGGGAGGTTGGAAGAATGGAAACTCGTGGATGCTATTGCCTTTCTCTGGTAAAGGCGCAACCCCTCCCACCCTCTCTATTTTCTTCTGTTGCTACATTACGTCCCACCGTCGCCGCTCTGAGCGGCTGTCCCTTTTTGCTATCATTTCTCTGACTGTTGCATGCCACCAAGAGAGTATATGTGTTTGTGTGTATTTTCTCATGTGTGTGTGCTTGTTTCAGTTGTATGATGTCATATGGAGGTTGCTTGACTGAAAAAAAAAACGAATAAAACCCACCAAAACCACCGTGAGGTGGTGGCTGCCACTTCCTTCCGTTGTCTGCCACCATCTTGGTGGTTGTATTGGGCATTTTTGTGTTCTTTTTGGTGCTAGTGTGGGTTGTATGATGTAGGAGATTTTATGTGTGTTTGGTTTTTGGATTTATCACTCGTGAACCACTACTGCCGTCGTGAGTGAGTGTCTGCCACCATGAACCGCTGCCGACCACCACTACCCGAGGTGGCATTGGGTGGTACCCGACTTACTAAACACTAAGTGACCTAAGCATCTAACCTTAGACCGAGTGACACGTTTTTGGGTTGGAAACCCTAACCATGGTTTAGAAAACCTTAATGTCAAGAATACACTAGTTTTAGAGTTTTTTCAGGACCCATGTTGAATTGTTAGTTGGACTTTAAGTTGTACTCAATTATGCCCTACGATTAACTTAATGCAGTATTGGACTTAATGAATTAAGTCCTTAAGAGGTTAAGTGTGGAACACTAACCGTAATTATGATTTTTATGGGGGAAACCCTAGAATCAGGAAGCCCTATTTTGAACAATGATCGGGGGCGCATATTTGGGATATTGCTTGGATTTTTATTATACCCAAGAATGACTAGGTCAAACCTTAATTGGTCCCACCCTTAGGTGGTTAAGTCCTTAATGGGTTAAGTGTCCTTACTGAACCTTAATCGTGATTTTATGTGGAGCCCTAATTGTCATTTCATGTGAAGTAGTCACTGTTACAAGTGACTATGACCTGTGATCGGGGATTGACTCAAGTACGTTTGTATAAGTGATTGGAAGTGAGTTGAAGCTGGTAGAGTACCTTGTTGCTACTGTGGTGACCTACGCATATATCGAGGTGAGTCTTGCCTCATTGCACCTGTGGGTCGAAGGCACTGATGTCGACCCACTAGTTTTTGGTTATCTGTTAGTAAGGGGATGCCTAGGGACTGTACGTAGTCATGTGGGATAGACTGAGGAGGCTTGATATAGGCTCTTTTTACCTATCCCTTGTTTGGTTGTGGTTCTAGAGTAGGATCACCTACCAGGTGTCTATCTCAACACTAATTTATATATGGTCATGCATTTCTTGGATTGTTGATATTTAGTATACTGCTATGCTGTAGTGATATGTTAGAATATGTATCCTGGTATCGAGTATGTTGCGTCGCTGTAGTGATCTGTAGAACTGTATGTTACATGTTCTTGCCGGTTATCATTTGGTGGAGTACCCTAGGGTCTGTATGTAGTTATCTAAGATAGTTTAGGGATTCTTGATCTAGGCTTTCTTGCATGTTCCTTGTTTGGTTGTGGCTGTAGAGTAGGATCATCTGTTCAGGTGGCTATCTCACCTCTTGTTACTTCTGGTTACACATTTTATGGAGTTTAGTTGGTAAGAGGATTGTACATGTCGACATGTGGTGGTTGGTTGGTTATAGGCGGTAGTGAGCTGTATGATTGATGTTTGCATGTATTATGTGCCTGCTTGACCCATGATTTTTTACATGTCGACATGTGGTGGTTGGTTGGGTTGAGGCGGTCCTGCTTTGTGCTGTAGGCCAAGATACCTGGTACAGGTTGGTTGTAAGCCGTAGGCACGGAGGCTCGGATGAGCGGTTGGGTTGAGGCGGTAAGCCCAATAAACCCAATATAGTTGGGCATTCCAGTTCGATGACTGATCGGTCCCGTTGCTTGTTTATCTGTTTGGTTATGTGTGGTATTTTGGGGGTAACACACTATGCATATGCTTATTCAGTTGTTTCTTGTTTCAGGTATCATCGATGTCTATGGGAAGACGAAGGCGAGACTGTACACACTTATTAGTAGCATTGAGGATTCTGCATTTTCTAGGATACTCTGATCTTAATAAATGTATGTTTGAATAAACGGTTTTCTTAATAATAGATTCATAAATTTGGAAGTTTTAACTAAATAAAATTGAAAATTTTGGGTTGTGAAAAAAATGGGACGTTATAGAGGCCCCCACGACTAGAGTTAAATGAGACACTATTTATCAACGCATAGATAGATTTTCAGCTAGCTCTCGACCTATAACCGTTAATTCTTAAGTGAGCATGAGATATATGTATAGATCTATACGGGATTGACACTACCACGTATGGTTGTTAGTTATAACCCGACAACAATTTGAAGCATGCATAACTTTCTAAACACACAGCGACGCTCGATGAAGCGTCGTGGATTTTCGAGATGAACAGTCATAGCTCGATCATAGGAACTCATCGTAACTTTGTCAAACTAAAAATAGCTATCATAAACTACTACTAGGAACTAATCTAATTAAGTAGTGATAGTACACACGAACTCGGCGAAGGGATTTTAGATCAACCAACATCTAACTATCTTAGACTACCACTAGGAACCTACCTATGGAAGTAGTGATAGTACTCACAAACTCAAGGAAGTGAGTTTAGGATAAAAAAATAACTAAAGTACCTACATACGTTTGGTAACAATAAAACCTATGGAATCACCCACATTATGCTGACCTCTCAAACCGCATGTATTCTCAGGAGAATGATTTGCCTGAAGGAGGAGATAACCCCGGTGATGCAGCCTAAAACTTATGTGATTTGCTTTTGTATTTTGTTTTCATAACTTACCGGTATCTCGAACAATTATGTAACATATTTTATTTAATGAATGAATAGCTATGTTGTTTGGTACATCCTGTGTATTATTCAACACATATCTTGGGCTGAATCCTAACATTGTAACGACGCACAGCTTGGTGGTTGTGCCGTCGGTCAAGGGTGTGACAGATTGGTATCAGAGCTATAGATTATAGTGAACTAGTATTTCATTAGGAAATACAACTATAATCTAGGACTACACTCTAATTAGATTTAACCCTTTAAACCTAATAATAACTATTAATATTAATTACCCTAGTTCTTGACTAATTACGAGAGAGGTGACTAGTTTGAACTATCGCTTGGGTTGTTGTATTTCAGAATGGCTATATGCTAAAATGGTCCTACCCTCTGGTACTTCTCATTTGGCCTATCCTTACTTAATAGTCTTGGAGTACAAAACCCTAAAATACACCCAACCCAACAAATATTAAGAGCGATATAGATATGCTCATATAAGTATAGCTATTACCCAACAATACGAACCCACGAGGTCGCAACTCAGGATTTTAGGTCAAAAACCATATTTAGAGTTAATATAGTACAACATTCGTACCACGACAAGACCTAGTATACGCAACTAAGTTTTATTATGGTTCGACAAACGCACGACCAAACTCAGATATAGTGGTTGACAATCTAACTGCTTGAGGACTTCTAGATTGGATGCATAGGAAAGGATTTTATACTTAGAGACTTCTACGTTTGGGTATTGCTAACTCCACAACATCTACAATCGAGGATTTTTCCACCCTAGGAACCTCTAACTTACGACATGGTAGGGGACTCAGGAGTTACGGGTACTATCTATTACATACTTATAATTTGATATTATATAGTATTTAATTGATCTTCACATCTCTTATAAATATCTCTCTTTAATGTATTATACAGGTTTATCGAGAGAATGGAAATGATGGATCATGGAGGGCAGCTTCCTCATCAGAGGAGGAGCGTGCAATACTTGATTACTCAAATCCCGTGGATACCCCGGAGGATGGTGATGACACGGAGCCCGATTATACTCCACCTGAGCACCCGCCAGAGCTTCTCAGTTTTGAGTACGAGCCCGATGAGGACGAGGAGGACACTACCACCTCAGTAGAGACCTCACCACCCTGCCCCACTCCTTCCCATTAGTCTTACATGACACCCATGGGTACTCGGGTGAAGCATACCCTAAGGAAGGCTGCTGCTACCTCCTCATGGAAGAGGGCAGTGTCCCTACCAGCATCACCACTGCCAGCAAAGAAATCCTGTGGAGACGCCATTTGGATGCCCTAGATACGAGCCTAGGAACATGAGGAGGCTATCAACTCACGTTTCGAGGTGGTGGAGTCATCCATTATACCTCACCTAGCCCCAAATACTCTTATCGACTATGCCATCTCTCTTCTGGTGCCCTGCACCGCCCATCACTTAGACCGCATTGGAGCGAGGGACACTGAGCTTTTCTTATTAAGGATGGCCTTGATATAACTCACATAGCGGGTCTAGTACTTGGAGGAGGAGATATAATTGATGGTGATGAGGACCTTATTCGTGCAGGATCAGTTGTAAGAGGAGGCCCAATTCCATCACCAGGTGCTAGAGGAGGTGATCAACCACACAGATCGATTAGAGCTCTTGTTTGAGAGGGTGGAGTCTCGTGTCTCTCTTTCTGATATTTAGCTGGAGTTTGTATATAGAAAATTAGTCCAGATGATTTAACTTCTTATAGTGTACTGTGGATTTTAGTTTTATTTTGTTTTGGATCTAGCATGGAGGGCAGCTTCCTCATCAGAGGAGGAGCGTGCAATACTTGATTACTCAAATCCTGTGGATACCCCAGAGGATGGTGATGACACGGAGCCCGATTATACTCCACCTGAGCACCCGCCAGAGCTTCTCAGTTTTGAGTACGAGCCCGATGAGGACGAGGAGGACACTACCACCTCAGTAGAGACCTCACCACCCTGCCCCACTCCTTCCCATTAGTCTTACATGACACCCATGGGTACTCGGGTGAAGCATACCCTGAGGAAGGCTGCTGCTACCTCCTCATGGAAGAGGGCAGCGTCCCTACCAGCATCACCACTGCCAGCAAAGAAATCCTGTGGAGACGCCATTTGGATGCCCTAGATACGAGCCTAGGAACATGAGGAGGCTATCAACTCATGTTTCGAGGTGGTGGAGTCATCCATTATACCTCACCTAGCCCCAAATACTCTTATCGACTATGCCATCTCTCTTCTGGTGCCCTGCACCGCCCATCACTTAGACCGCATTGGAGCGATGGACACTGAGCTTTTCTTATTAAGGATGGCCTTGATATAACTCACATAGCGGGTCTAGTACTTGGAGGAGGAGATATAATTGATGGTGATGAGGACCTTATTCGTGCAGGATCAGTTGTATGAGGAGGCCCAATTCCATCACCAGGTGCTAGAGGAGGTGATCAGCCACACAGATTGATTAGAGCTCCCATTTGAGAGGGTGGAGTCTCGAGTCTCTCTTACTGATATTTGGCTAGAGTTTGTATATAGACAATTAGTCCAGTTGATTCAACTTCTTATAGTGTACTGTGGATTTTAGTTTTATTTTGTTTTGGCTCTAGCATGATAGCTAGGAGGGACATGGATACTTTTCTTTTAGGTTAGGGTAATAGGAAAAGCTTACCCACGCATGTTTTTGTAATCTCCAAACTTTTCCTACCCTAACCACACCCTGTTTTGTTGACTTCGTGATGATATATAATATATATTGTACGTACCTAGTTGCATGAAATCTGTGATGTTATTGTTTTTTCCATTAACATTAACACTAACACACCATGACCTAACCATGAGGGTACGAACTTACTAATTCTGAAGAATTAAATCACATGTCGACACTAAATTTACGAATATGGAAATGAGACCCCCAAGAATTACCAGATCTAATCAAGGTCTTGAAGTTGACTAGGATGCTCAGTCGGCTCAAATTAACCCACCCCTAGACCACACGACTATTGAGGAAATGATTGAACAAATGATAACCGAGGCACTAGTCGCACATTGATATCACACGAACTCATGAACGGGAGGAGAATGCTCCCAATGAAACGAGAAAGGTGCACAAAAAGCATGCGCCTACAAGGACTTAATGAACTAGAAACCTAGGATGTTCTATGGGAACGAGGGAGTTGTAGGCCTCACATGGTGGATCGAGAAGATTGAGTCTGTCTTCAAAGATCAACTCTTGTGTTGAGGAAAGCAAAGTCAAGTTCACCGCCTACACATTTGTAGATGTGGCCATATCTTGGTGGAATGGCTACGTGAAGACTCTATGCCTCGCCAACGCCAATGCTCTATTTTGGGAGAAACTTAAGAAAATGATCATTGAGGAGTATTGTCTTTGGAAGGAGATGCAACAATTAGAGCAGGAGATGTGGAGCTTGACCATGAGTGACGTTGAAATCTCGACCTACACCAATAGGTTCAACGACCTGACTACCCTTTGTCAAAACTTTGTGACCTCTGAGTATAAGAAAGTGGAAAGGTACTTATGGGATTGGTTCAACCCATTCAAGGGTTGGTCATGGACTCTCGACCATCGACATAAGATAGTGCTAAAAGATTGGCTTATAGCCCGACAAAACAAGAAACAAGACGAGGCAAATTGGTCAAGGGAAAACAAGCGCAAATCTTGCAACAGATTCAAGGGTACCTCCAAGAAAGCTCCTAGCAAGGGACAGGAGACTGCCAGAGCCTACACCATTAGTTCGACCCTGATAATGGTTACAAACGCCATATCTCAAGGACAGTACATGGTAAAACACCCGATGTGAAATTCGTGTCATTTCCACCATTTTGGAAACTACATGCACTATAATAGGTGCAATCGCAGAAGGCATACTAAGAAATATTGTCGTCACCCCACGAGTACTCCTACTGCCATAACAAACCCAGACATGGCTGCTTTTCCAGATAATAGAGCATGCTTTGAGTGTGGTATTGTTGGGGATATCAAAAGGAACTTACCAAAGCTGAGGAACGAGGGAGGAAAAGCTCGAGGAAGAGCGTTTGTGATTGGCATGAAGGATGACATTCAGTACCCCACCGTTGTGATAGGTACATCTTGTTAACGGTTTATAAACATCTATAATATTTGATTCTGATGCTAAAAGAAGTTTCATTACACCTAAGTTTAGAAAACTTTTAAGCCATAAGTTTAGGAACTTAGACGAGCCTTATATAATAGAAATGGCTAATGGAGAATCTGGTAGTACTCAGGAAATACTAGAAATCTGTGTTTTAACTCTCAATAACCACTCCTTTTATGTCAACCTCATGCCTATGACCATTGGTAGCTTCGATGTCATAATCGGCATGGATTGGTTATCATCGCACCGAGCTGAGATCTTATGCTACGACAAGGTATTACGACTACCCTTACCCAACGGGGAACCTTAGTAATATATGAAGACAAGACTAACAAAGGCCTTAGAATCATCTCTTGCAAGAAGGCGCATAAGTACCTTTACAAGAAATAACATGCTTTCTTGGTCCATATCGTAGATAAGAGGGGCGAGAAGAAGGAAATCAAAGACATACCCAAAGTATGTGGTTTTCCCAATGTATTTTCGGAAAACTTGCCCGGACTATGTCAACACGGAGTGGAATTTTGAATTGACCTAGTCCCAGGGGCAGGTCCAGTGGCAAAATTACCCTACCAATTAGACCATTCAGAAATGCAAGAGTTTTTCGTTCAACTCCAGGAGATTTTGGATAAAGGTTTTATAAGACCGAGTTTCTCACCCTGGGGAGCCCCAGTGCTATTGGTCAAAAAGAAGGACGAAACCTTCAGAATGTGCATCGATTACCGAGAACTGAATAAGTTGACGATCAAGAATAGATATCCACTCCCAACGATTGACGTTCTGTTCGATCAACTACAAGGATCCAACTTCTACTCGAAGACTGATTTGAGGTCCTAGCACCATCAACTTCGAGTGCAAGAAGAGGACATTCCGAAGACGGCATTCAAAACACGTTATGGCCATGACGAGTTCCTAGTTATGCCTTTTGGCTTAACTAATTCCCCATCAGTCTTCAAAGATTTAATGAACCGTGTCTGTAAACCCTACCTTGAAAATTTTGTGATCGTAGGCATTGATGATATATGGATATACTCACGAACAGAGGAAGAAAACGGTAAACACATTCAAATCATTTTGGAGTTGTTAAGGAAGGAGAAATTGTATACAAAATTCTCGAAGTGTGAATTTTGGATCATAGAAGTAAATTTCGTAGGAAACGTGCCCAGTGGTAAGGGCATTCACGTAGATCCTTCCAAGATCAAATTCATAAAGAATTTGGAAGCACCCACAATGCCAACAAAGGTGCATCAATTTCTAGAATTGACAGGCTATTATAGAATATTTATAGAAAATTTCCCAAAGATAGAATAACCCCTCATGACACTTACACAGAAAGATACAAAGTTCGAATGGAAAGAACAACAAGAATATGTGTTTCAAAAGTTGAAACACATGTTATGTAGTGCACCAATTCTTTCACTTCCGGAAGGAATCGAAGACTTTATTGTCTATTGTGACACATCATGTCAGGGCATGGTATGCATATCTTATGCAATAAGACAAAGTGATGGCTTACGCATTGTGCAAAATTAATACTCATAAGAATAATTAGACCACCCATGACATGGAATCGAGAGTTGTAGTTTTCACCTTAAGGATCTAGCAACACCACTTATATGGTACAAAGTGTGTTATACACATAGACCAAAAAATTCTTTAGCACATCTTCAATCAAAAGGAACTCAACATGAGACAACAAAGATGTATTAAGCTACGACTACGAGTGTGAGATTCGATACCACCCGGGTAAAGCAAATGTAGTAGCCGATGCCCTAAGTAGAAAGGAATGATTCAAACCTCGCAGAATGAAAGCGCTCACTCTAACTATCTAATCAAACCTTCTTGCCTAAATTTGAGAACCCCAAGTAGAGAAACTTAAGGAAGAAAACAAGGCAGAAGAATGCTTACACAACATGGAGAAACAATTCGAGTCCAAAGAAAATGGAACCTTGTGTTTTATGGACTGAATTTGGGTACCAAAATTTGGCGACATTAGGAGTCTGGTACTGGATGAAGCTCACAAGAAAAGATACTCAGTTCACCCAAGATCTGATAAGATGTATCTCAACTTAAAGAAAAGGTATTGGCGGTCGAACTTGAAGGCAGGAATCACCACCTACGTGACAAAGCACTTGACTTACGCTAAGGTCAAGGCAAAATACCAAAAACAATCGGGTTTACTGCAACAACCCAAAATTACCAAATGCAAATAGGAACAAGTTTCCATGGACTTCATTACAAAACTACCCAAAATACCTAGCAGTTTCAACACGATTTGGGTAGTAATCGATTGTCTGAATAAGTCCGCGCATTTCTTACACATTAAAGAAACGAACAAAATGGAGAAGTTAGCTAGGAATTATGTCAAGTAGAAAGTCTGACTACATGGCATGCCAACATCGTTCATTTCAGATAGAGACAACCGATTTAAGTCCTGGTTCTGGAAAACAATACAATGACCATAAGGAACCCGAATTGATATGGATACCGGTCTATCAACCGCAGACAGATGGTCAGAGCGAAAGGATCATACAAACCTTGGAAGATATGCTCAGAGCATGTGTCATGGACTTTGGAGATACACTGGATACTCACCTGCCGTTAGTTGAGTTTTCCTATAACATTTGTTATCACACAAGTATAAAGGCTACACCATTTTAAGTAGTATATGGTATAAAGTGTCAGTCACCGTTGTGTTGGGTAGAAGTAGGTGACACCCAACTAGCAAAGAAACACGTAGGGAACATGTTGTTAACTGGACCTGGGATTATTCATGAAACATCGAGAAGTTCGTGAAATTCAAGGAACGGTTGAGAACAGACTGTGATCTTCAAAAGAAGTACGCCGACTTTCGACGAAAATCACTTGAATTTCAAGTTGGAGATAGAGTCATGCTAAGGATATCTCCTTGGAAAGGAATTATAAGATTTGGAAAGAGAGGAAAAATCAATTCGAGATACATAGGACCTATTGAGATCCTTGCCAAAATAGGCCCAATAGCCTACTGACTCGCTCTACCGCAAGAGCTCAACAACATACACAATGTCTTTTACGTTTCAAGCCTTAAGAAATGTCTCTCTGAAGACACGCTAGTTGTACCTCTTGACGAAATCCAGATCGACATAAAACTTAACGTCGTCAAAGAACCAGTCAAGATCATGGATTGCAAAGGCAACAGGCTTAAGCAAAGCCGCATTCCCATAGCCAAGGTACCATGGAACTCTAAACGAGGATCAGAGTACATGTGGGAACGCCAAGATCAAATGAGGTACAAGTATCCCACTTATTTACATGCTAAATTTTGGGACAAATTTCTTTTAACCCGGGGAGGAGGGGAGGATGTGACAACCTAGAGAACATGTCACAACCACCATTAATATTTAACGATAAGACGTAAAAATATAATAGGGACAACATTGTAACCACCCGATATATTTTAATATATTTGAAATTTTCTTCCTTAATTACGTCAACCTTTAGGTTAAAAAATAAGTGCGCAAAAACTCGTGTCACTTTGAGAGAATGTGAGCATATCTAGACTCCTTAAGCCACCACTATTCCAAAAAATATAAATTTCGTAAGAAGCCGACACAGTATAAGTGAGATATAACATTTATGGTAAATGAATATCTACCATAATTAAAATGTTACAACGACGAAAACTACAATGAGATTGGTTGACTTTTAGAAAAAGTCACCAACTAGAAAATCATAGTACTACTTAAATTAGGAATTATGAGGAAAGGAACGCCTAAAACGGGCGTCGTGTGAGAGAGTTATGATTTTTATAAAATCATAATGGTAATAAAAACACGTCGAAAACGAAATTCAAAAGTAGACAAAACAACCAAAAGGAAAGTTGTAGAGAAAGACGAGACCTACACGGATATATAAGAGTCATTGAGAATGAAGTTCGTATACGATAGTTACGAAAATTTGAAGTTGAATTTTCATCGCCACGCTCCCTCGTGTACCCGACACCCAATACATCTGAATACGAGATTATGTGGCACGTTGAGGAGACGACATGTGTCGCCGTCATATGGTTTGCACACAGTGCGTGACGCACACTCCAAAACTTGCTATAAATAGCAAGTTTCGGCGACTCATTTTCCTCACCCCTCTCTTCGATCCTCTCTCTATCTCGTTTTGCGTGTGAATGCGCCGATCGACTCTTAAAGTGCTAACTTGTGGTTTCTACCATACACCAACGTTTTCATACTCACATGTGAGTTTCACGGCCCAATTTTCCAAATCTTTCAAGGGGGGGGGGGGGGAATACATGTCTAAAATATAACTTTACATAGTTACACTAATTGTAGTTGGATAATTATGCTCATAACATTATGATGATATTATCCACGGTAGATATTCTACCCAAACTCTTTAGCAAAAATTATGCCTAGTTGTTATACCAAACTAATATGATAGATAAGATCATACCTAGTTGTCATGCTGTCTAGTTGCCTAGAAACGCTGATACTCATTATTATAGCCACCCTTGGATAAGCTTAATACCTAGTATTACTCTGCCCAATTTCTTTGCAACAAGATACACACAATATATATATATATATATATATATATATATATATATATATATATATATATATATATATATATGTATGTATGTATGTATGTATGTATGTATGTATGTATGTATGTATCAGATAAATAATAATAATAATAATAATAATAATAATAATAATAATAATAATAATAAGTAAACCCATATGAATATAACGCGAATAACAACACGGCCGACTAGGGGAGGCCCCCACGACAAGAGTTAGATAGGACACGATTCATGAACATGCGGATAGATTTCCAGCTAGCTCCCAACCTATAATCATTAAATTTTAAGTGAGCGAGAGAGATATGTATAGATCTATACGAGATTGTCACTCCCACCTATGGTTGCTAGCTATAACCCAACGAAAATTCGAAGCAGACATAACTTTCTAAACACACAGTGACGTTCGATGAAGTGTCGTGGATTTTTTGGATGAACAGTCATACCTCGATTATAGGAACTCGTCGTAACTTTGTCAAACTTAAACTAGCTATCATAAAATACTAATAGGAACTAATGTAATTAAGTAGTGATAGTACACACAAACTCAAGGAAGTGAGTTTAGGTCAATCAATATCTAACTATCTTAGACTACCACTAGGAACCTACCTACAGAAGTAGTGATAGTACTCACAAACTCAAGGAAATGAGTTTAGGATAAACAAAATAACTAAAATACCCACACATGTTTTATAAAAAATAAAAAATGTGGACTCACCAACATTATGTTGACCTTTTAAACCACATGTATTATCAGGAGAATGAACCCGTCTGAAGGAGGAGATAACCCCGATGATGAAACTCGAAACTTATGTGCTTTGCTTTTGTTATTTGCTCTCGTAACTTACATGTATCTTGAAAATTTATGTAATATCTTTTATTTAATGAATAAATAGATTTGTTGTTTGGTACATCCTGTGTATTATTCAACGCATATCTTGGCCTGAATCCCATCATCCTAATGTCAAACAACCTGCCGGCCAGGGGTGTCACACACATACACACACACACACACACACACACACACACACATATATATATATATATATATATATATATATATATATATATATATATATAGCTATTTGATAATTATGTTATCAAAAATGGTTTCCAACATGTCGTGACCAGTTTAAATGCCCATAAATGATTATAAATATTGTTTTAAGGAATTTAACTGAATCTATTAATATTGCAAACATTATGATCGACTACCTTAATAAAAATGAAAATTGAATTATATAGGTAATTAATTACGTGTTTGTTTTTTTTTCATATTTGGATAACTTCTTTTTCTAAATATCTAGGTAACGAATTTGTTGCAAGTGTTCACATATGACCATTGTGACTTTACATCTGGTTATAATGATTATACGTGAACGCTTTCAACAAGTTCGTTATCAAAATGCATAAAAAAATTATCCAGATTTTTAAGAAATTGAAAAATTAATTACCTTAATTAATAAGTCAACTTCCCTTATGCAAAGAAAAAATAACACCAATCTTCTTACTCAACTTCTTTCCTTTGAGAATATATATATTGAATGATATCTTCAAGAAAAAAATATCTCAGAAAAATAGAAAATGTCAAAGATATATATAATTATATATAGAAAAAACCAAGTGAATAGTATATTTTGGGTTTTAGAAATTGCAATAATATTTTAGGAATTTTTTTTTAAAGTTTTCCCACAATTTAAAAAAAAGTCGATGTGCATTTATTTATTATTATTTTAGAAATGGTTTTCAGGACAAAATGCACTATTCTATTTAAAAAACAAACTAAAAGATCGGCCCCAAATGGAGTTGAACCGACATAAAGTGCATACCCGCAACAATGTTATTATAGTAACTAGATCACTTCTCTATCAAACCACAATGTTGAAAGATCCGATCCACAAAACAAGTGAGTGAGAAGATGAATATCATAATGACTAAAGAAACATGCACATGTTATATACAATTCTGAGATATCAAATCCACCAAAATCATGTTTTATACGTAATGGACACAAGATTTTCTAAAAAAATCATAATAAAACCTACAAGGTCGTGCTTCTTATTCAGTACGATTCATTTGACACAAAACTGTCCTCAAAAGAAACCCATGAAAACCTTAATAGAAAAAATGTCATAAAACATGAAAAGAAACCCCAAGTAAACATTGGTACAATACAATGCCTTGAAATGTTAGGTATTTCCTAGAAATATGGAAAAGCCAAAACAATTATTTTATAACCTCACAATAGAACTCATAATAGAAAACAAGATTGTTCCAACATTAGCCGAGACATAAGCCTCACATAACTTCATGAATGTTCTAAAAATCACAAGATTTAGCATTCATAATACACTAAATAACGATTCATTTGACACAAAACTGTCCTCAAAAGAAACCCATGAAAACCTTAATAGAAAAAATGTCATAAAACATGAAAAGAAACCCCAAGTAAACATTGGTACAATACAATGCCTTGAAATGTTAGGTATTTCCTAGAAATATGGAAAAGCCAAAACAATTATTTTATAACCTCACAATAGAACTCATAATAGAAAACAAGATTGTTCCAACATTAGCCGAGACATAAGCCTCACATAACTTCATGAATGTTCTAAAAATCACAAGATTTAGCATTCATAATACACTAAATAAAGGTACCATCAAAGTAGTAATTAAAATCCAAAGCAAAAAGGATCATCAATATTGCAACAACAAAAATACACGTCGGTATTTGTTGTAAAAACAATATTTGATATAATGTTCAGGATACAAAAAATTTATTATACTGCTAATTACACTTGAACATATAGAATCATAGACAAAGTGTAATTAGTAGTACAATAAATTATGTGTATCTTGAACATTATATCAAATAATGTTCATTAAATAAAAAATATAAATAAATAATTAGTTATTTGTTATTTATTACATTAAAAATTTAAATAAATAATTATTTATTTGTTATTTATTTTTTATGGTTTGTAAATAATAAATTTATCACTTATAAATAACAAATAACTAATTATTTATTTATTATGGTTTGTAAATAATAAATTCATCACTTATAAAATAAATAATATATTTATAAGTGATAAATTTATTATTTACAAACCATAATCAATAAATAATTAGTTATTTGTTATTTATTAAATAAAAATATATAAATAAAGGGCTGATTTATTAAATAAATAAAAGAGTTTATTTGTTAAAGGCCGCTAACTAATCAATACATTTATCCTATATAATTTAAGAGGTTTTTTGCTGATTTATTGTAATGAGAATGATACAATGCCCCATGGCATGCTTAATTAAGCTCTATTTGGAAATAATAGCTTCTAGTAATATTTGTTTTATGATGTGACGTTCAATTGTGAGAGATTTTTCACTTGGTTGTTGTTACATGTTGTATTTGGTCATTTAATGACAACTTTTGTTCTTCCGTACTTATTAAGTTCCTAAGTAACGGACGATTTTTGTGTGTATAAATGAGACATTATCACAATTTTTTCATTGTTTGAATGTTTTTTTTGTATTTATCTTGGTTTATGTTCTTGAGTTTAATATGTGTTAGGAAGTAAAGCGGATAACTAGCAAAACCAAAAGCACACAAGACACAATATTTATGTGGTTCGGTCAAGGTGACCTACATCTATTGACAGGAGGGGATGTATTCTTTATTTCAGAAGTTCTCAAACAGAGTTTACAAGTACAAATTCACAGAGATTTGCCTAACACTCAAGAATTCAAGACATACAAATGACTTAGCATGCTTCCCTATTTATACTTGAGGGATCAATCCTAAAACCCTAATAGGCCAAGCCCATTGGTTCATCGGCCCATGAATGGTGACAACCAATCATAATCCGCAATGCATCAGCTTCTGGAACATTCATCCATGACATACAACACATGGGTATCAGCAACGCACATGATGGAGCACCATGAGCCACATTTGTAACATCTAGTTCCAAATAGGCATCACTTATGAGTTTATCAATTAAGATTTTAAGTATGAAAAGCTTTGCCACGACGTGAGCATGTGTGTGTCATGGCTTGGAGGTGCATGTGGATGAACGCACATCTTATTGGTTGTCACAACGTAACAACATGTTGGTAACGACATGACATCCCTTGTTGGATATGGGCATTAATGGATTGTTAGTGGCTATTAAGTCCAATCTATACGTGAAATGGGGCCCAAGACTTCCGTCATGGTTTGTTGTTAGATACTGGTCTAACAATATGGCTATGACTATTGTTATTTTACCTATGGTTATAACTTTGGTGTCAACCACCATCACATCCATGACTATTGGTAAAAGGTGGTTATTGTAGTATTGTCGACTTGGAGTAGGGATACTAGAGTTAAGTGTTATAGAGGAATAAGTGATGGATGTGGTGTAGAGAAGACCTGACCTTACAATAGAGGTGACTTACGTGGCCTTTCATTATTCTTCTAGAACAAGTTTGGTGCAGGCTTCATAGAATGGAGGGGGAGGATTAGTTTTTTTTAATAGAGGTAGCAACACTATCATAACTATTATTAACTTTGGCCATTAGTCGTAAAACCAATCGATGTCCAAACACAAGTGTGCCTAACATTAGATAGTAGATCGGTAAACATCTTTAGTTCTTGAAAGTTAGAGGAGACATAGGAGAACTTGTCAAGACAGGTGTTGGAGAATTGATTTTCCAAATAGATAGCCTTAGAATTTTTGTTGACTTAGAATATGTTTTGGCGTCGCTCCATGGGTCTTTATTGGTAAAATCAAATGCAAGTATGGTGTAAAGAAGATCATTGAAGATAGTCTCGTAGATCCATATATTGAAGAACAATAGAATGTAATTAAGACCAAGTATTAGCAAAGAGGGTGGTGGTGAGGGTTTCCTTCTCAACATTAATCGAAGGTTCGAAAAAGATAATATGGTTAATAGCTTGATAGGCGTAATTGTGAATTCTAAGTAATTTGACCAAGATGTGTATCGACTTTTTTTTTTCCTTTTCGAGAGTTATAAGAATGATGTTTTTTTTAATGTTGGGGATTGTAACTACATGGTATTTTTGGATTTGTGGCTGTCAATGAATACGATGGAATAAGCTAAAGGTCTAATTAGAGAGCTCAGGGTAAAATCGATTAGGGTTAATAACCTGATATGATGTGAGAATTCAATCTCTTAAGTATCCTCATTCCCATCAAATTACCATATAAAATATTTGTGATCCTTGTTTATGGTATAAGATATATTCTTGAATTAGATTTACAAAAAACGAGGATTGTATAACATAACATATATAAGTAATAGAACAAAACAACGAAAAAGCAGCTTGAGATTAGTCGCAACTAGGACATCACGAAAGCAAGTGGGAAGGGTGTTACAAGCCAAAGTTTTTGGGTTGACGGCCAAGCCTACCCATCACTTAATTAGAATCTCCTAGGCTAAGCCCCTTAGTTTTCTTGTATCATAAAAGGTGTCCTTTACTTTTTCATGTCTACTCATATTATGTGTAAGGCCAAGTATAAACGCCCATATTTTTTGGTTTGTACTCACTTCATTTTAGAGATCAATATCTACTAATAAACATGCTTTAGGTATTGAATTCCTCTCTATGAATACTTAGTGATGATATTATCTATTAGTGCTTCAAGCCTCTCTCCCAAACCCCATGGCTTACTCGACCCTTACAAAAATATTCAAGTGCTACACTGATTTGAAATTTAAACTCTGATATAAAGGTAACTATATTATGCATTTTAAACTATTTGTACACCTATAAATTAAAATTCATAGCCTGAAATTTTCCAACATGCAAAGATTAGAAATTTGCTATAAAAAAGAGATCAAAACGAGCTTCATGTTCTCTAAGATTGATTAGCGTAGTTTGATCGATCTACTTTAGTCATTTCGAATAGTAACAAGATCAAATCTAATTTCCTTATGTAATACTTTTCTTAATAAAAATTGCATGTATGGTAAACTATTTTAGTATTTTATCTATCTTTTCTAATATACACTTATGACACATACACAAAATCATTGCTTTTAAAAATGCATTTTCTAAATAGATATGGATTGATGATATGTTTCTTTTGTGTGTAGTTTACCTATTTAATGCAAGAGAGTTATATAATAAAATAACTAAAATTTACAAATTACAATGATATAACAACAAACTACTTGGTTAGTTTATTTTTATGCAGCTGCACCCTTGTATGATAATGCATTATTCTACAAGGTTACCCTGGAAAAGCTATAGAATACACTTAAGGGCTTTAAGTACAAATAGTAAAAGGGGCCAAATGTAAGTTTACAATATTCTGCAACTAATTTGGTCACAAGCTTGGCTTGTTTAATTAATCATTTATCGAGCCATTACGTTCGAACATTACAAAAATAATCACTAATCTATATGCCAATGAACAACTTTCGTCATCCAATTTTAGTTTTTTATTGTTTGTTTAAGATGCTTGAATTAGTTAACGTATTTGGTCTACGTTGTAAAAGGTTTCCTGTAAAGTTATTTATTTCAAGAGTAGTTGGTCTATGTTGTAAAAGGTTTCCTGTAAAGTTATTTATTTCAAGAGTAGTTGAAATTAATAATGTAGAAAATTCATGTGAAAATAAAGATTTATTTCACTACACAAGAGGGAAAATGAAAATATTGTAGAAGCTACATATTGTTCAATATAGAAATTGATGGGAATGTTTCGGAAGATCATATAATAGGGTTTCATGGTGTATTTAGTGAAAATAAACATGAAGTTCCAGGGCAATAGATACATAATGTAAAGTAACAGTCTTATATATCATCTTCTATCAATTTTTTTCCAATATTTTGTTTAGTGGTGTATGCTCCATGCAACCCTCCACCCCCACACATACATTTGTCAATTTCCTTAATTTCATGCCCTCCTACAAAATACCTATATATGTTCCTCATTCACCGGAATGAATACAATTGTTTGTATTTTTTGAATAGTATACCATTATATTTATAAAGAAAAGGAAAATACCTGTTTGAGTATGCAACCAGCTGTGTAGCTATATAGAGCCCTCTGGCTTGGAATGAAGCCGAGTCCAAGAGTAATGTGAATTATCTTGGGCCTGGCGACGTTTCAAGTCAGAAGCTCTAAACTTTTATTATTCAAATAAACTTGATCCTTCGGTTCCAATGCATGTGTATTGATTATTTTTTGTAATTTTATTGTTGCAGAATGAAATGGAACGAAGGGAAGAAGAAGAAGAAGGGTTGAAGGATATGCCTTTCCTGATGTATCACATATATATACCACCTTCTAAATTTAGATAAACCATTAGCTTATAACCAGATGTTTGTGGAGGGGGTTTAATTGTAAATAAAACCACAAATAGATGGAGTTCCCATTCATGGCCTAAACTTCTTTAAACACCATTATTTGCTCCTTTAAATATACTTAAAATCATTGTTATTTATTTATAGTTTTCAAATTGTTATATTTTATCCTAACTCTTATAAATTTGAATCCAAACATTAAGATAATGCTCCTAAACCTAATTATGCATGGGATTTAGTTTCTGACCTAAAGCAATCATATTCTTAAAAGATTATGTTTTTTTGTTGTGTTGCTTTTGCATGGCTGTTGGACGTTGTTGTTGTTTTTTATTTTTTATTTTTTTTAATGTTTATATAGGTTTCAAAAATATCTTTTAAAAAGGAGTTATTATAAGGTTATTCTTTTGATATAAAACAATTTAAGTTGATTTAACCAAATTCGTAAATGGGGTGTGATGTTTTAATGTAAAGTTCAAGATGCTGAAATGTAAAAGTTGAAGATGCAACATGAGGATAACCCTTGATCACTCAAGATCTTTGTTTTTAAATCTCGAAAGGTATGAAAGTCACACTACCTTATAGTTTATATTTAAATAGAACCGATTACAAGTATGGAAATTGGATAGTGTGAGTTTGAAGAGAAAATATCCAAAGTGAACGTTTGTTTGTGTTCTTAGATCTAATATTTATACATTTAATAACTAACTTGCTTTCCTATAAATCTTTGTTCGTCATCTTATCCTAATTTGACCGCAAAAATAAGGGAGAATAATTTGCAAAATCATTTGATCACATGTGGTTGACTTGGTCTTTGGCTTGTGGTTTATTTCTTGTCCTATTCAACAATATTAATAAATAAGACTTGCCAAGATATTAGACAACTGAAAATGCAAGATCAAGATGTCACATAATTTCCAAGTTGCAAGATAGTGACCAAGATCTTAAACAAACCAATACATGTTAATTAGTAAGATAAAAGAAAGTATTACCCATAACAACTACCCTAGAAAAATGCATCACAAGATCTTGGAAGATAGAGTTTCTTTCAGGATCAAACTTACTGATGCGACACAATTATCCGAACTGATCTTATTTGTTCAGTTTCTTGGGGAATTTTAAAATTTGAAGGGTCGAGACTTACGTTTAGAATTAGTTATAAATTAGCTCTTAGTTACTAATTTCACATGCTTGAAATGAGAAACCCATTCCTTTATTTTTTATTGTCTTTCTTTTTCTCTTTCTTTTTCCATGCTAGGGGGCATTAGTTTTATTATGCTTTGGATATTTAAATGGTGTTTATTCCTCTTCTATTATTAGTATGATTTTTACTTCAGAATAAAAGTATACGCATGTTAAGTGCGACGTGCCAAAAACCATAGTAAATTTTTTTTTTTTTTAAAAGATATTTCCATAAAATTCGTAAGGTATTCAATTCATTGTTTCAAAACATAACCATATAATATGAGTATCAATAATATCTCTAAACATAAATCAATCGGATGATGTGTACGATTACGCTTTCAACTTCCTCCGATCCTATGAACTACCTAAAACATTTAAATCCACAACTATCAATCAAAGCTTAGCGAGTTCCCAAAGTACGACACACAACAATACACATACTATGCATGCACACATGATCCTACAGTGTGACTGAATTGTCTTGCAAGGCCTAAAATACACCTAGACCGCTCTCCTTGGGCCTATAATCTGACTGGACCGCCTTATAAGGCCTACTGTACACCTGGGTAACTTGGCCTACAATACAAAGCAGGACCGCCTCAACCCAACCACAATATGATGACATATGCAAACAAATAACAATAACCGACAAACACAGTTAATCATAACAAATCTACTAGTCTAACAGATCACTACAATATACCAAAATACTATACACAAGGATACATACTGCTATACAAATTATAATGAGAAAACTCACCTTGCAAGCTTGCAGACAAAAACACAGTTCTCACTAAACAAAGACTGGTGCTACGAGTCACCTATACAAAATTAGAAGATACATCCTTAATCTACCGTCTAAAAATCCTCAAGTTGACTAAAAGTCAACTTGGTCAAAATTCAACAGTTAACGGTCAAAGTCCATAATGAAAAGTCAAATTAGCCAGCTACTACGTCGTGGCCAAGCATTAGTCAGGTTGGGTTAGCCTCGTAACAAAACAGTTGCAGTACTGCTGGGTAGCCAAACCACCACGTTGTGGGACCGGATCTGACCAACTTAATGAATTAATCTCTTAATCCTACAATCTACACATTCGTACTTTCCAGTAGGCTTTCTTACACCCAAAGAGTCATAAAAGTCGTTGATTTATATACATGCATGTCTTTCCCAAGCTAGGTCATAACAATGGTGAAAATAGGTTCAGAATCTCATGCATGAAGAAAAAACGAACTAAACCTCAAATCCTGATCACTAAATCTCAAAGGGACCTCAAGGATCCATAAAGTTTCCAACTTTATGGAATCCATCCACTCAAAATCTCCCAAACATGGAGAAAAAACATAAAATTCTAGATCTAAAAGCATAACACATAAATATTAGAACTTGAGGACATAAAATGGTCCAAAATATATGTTGCAAGGTGGTGATGGAACTTGATTGTTGGCTCTTTTCTCAAGGGACACCTTATTCTCCTTCAATATCACCAAAAAGCGTCAATAACTCAATAATAGAGTCTAGGGTTTGATTAGGTCAAATGGGAGGTGGTGGAGGCTGGGGTGAGGTAACCCTAGCCATCGCATCTCTTATGTTAAATATGGCTTGAACATTTACATGATTCTCATGGACCATTTGAGTTCAATGGAGCACTTGGAACTCATTGGAGAACTTGGGGTTCATTGAGCATGTAACAAAGAAATGGATCATCTGAGAAGGGAATGAATCATCTGACAAAGGAATGGATCATCTGAGAAGGGAATGAATCATCTGACAAAGGAATGGATGAAGTGCCAAAGGAACGATTCATTTAAAATGGGATATGGAGCATCTAGAAGAGGTTTGGATCATTTAGGAGTGGAATGGAGCAACTTTTGATCAAGTTTTGGGCTAAGTGGAAAGCATGTTGAGCCATTGGCAAACATGGCACACCACTTTGGACCGTGTTGTGCCACTCTAGTAGATGTTGCCCTAAAGTGGAAGAAGTTGCACCGAATTGGAAGATCTTATGCCACTTAGAAGGAAGTTGCACCAAGCTCAAAGGATGTTACACCATCCTTACACAAGATGGGCCATCATCATGCAAGATGCACCATTTTGGTTCCTTCATAAGCCATGGTATCCTTGATAAGCCACATATGCTATGAAGTCCTCTATGATGCTCAAGATTGTTCAAGGATGCTCAAAAGTTGAAGATGTTGGATGTTGGGTCACTAGTGTTCATGATGTGCCACCTGTGCATCATGATGCTCCACTATGGTTTATGGTGCTCCATCATGTGCGTTGCAGATACTCACGTGTTGTATGTTATGGATGAATGTTTTAGAAGCTACTACATGGCGAATTATGATTGGTTGACACCATTCACAGGACTATGGGCTAATGGGTTTGGAGCATTAGGATTTTAGGTCTGATCCCTTCACTATCAATAGGGATGTATGCTATTTCATTTCGTGTATCCTTTGTATCATTAGTGAGTAGGTCGAATCTCTAGCGGTTGTACTTGTAATATTTGTTTGAGAACTCTATGAATAAAGAATGCTCCCCTCCTGCCCATAGACGTAGGTCACCTTGACCAAACCACACAAATATTGTGTCTTTGTATGCTTTTGGTTTTGTATGTTATTCAAATTACTTCCTAACAAGGGTCATCAGAACTTGGCACATGGCTTCAAATTTGCTTTAAGTTTTTACAAGTGTCATCTGATTTCCTAACAAGTGGTATCAAAGCTACGGTTGGTGTTTAGTTGATTGAAGATAACATCTCACAAATTTATTTGGAGTAGATCAATGGTCAAATGATATCACTTTGTCGAAGGTGAAAATGGAGGCTCTTATGGTTCAACAAGGATGTGCAACAAAACTGGAAGGAGAAGCATAATTTCCAAAGGACATGGCAGATGAAAGGAAGGTGAGAATTCTAGCAAGTGCGCGTAACACTATTCTATTGATTTTGACATATGAAGTACTAAGAGAGGTCATGGATCAAACGAGTGCATTTGGGCTTTGGGAGAAATTGTGTGACAAGTATCAAAAAAGTTCCGCGATGAACATGTTGTATCAGAAGCAACGTTTGTATACTCTTAGGATGACGGAAAGCACCCAAGTGAAGGATCAATTAGGTAACTTCAATAGGATCATCTTGGATTTACAAGGCGTGAATGTAACGATTGAAGATGAAGATTAAGCACTTATCCTCTTGTGTTTACTACCGAATTCTTATGAGAATTCCGTTGATACGATGTTGTATGGTAGGACAACCATCACTATGAATGATGTGAAGGATTATTTTTATGTCCAAGAAATTGAAAATAATGTTCTCAGTTAGAGAAGAAGTTTCCAGTTCCGGTTTGTTCGCATGTAGAGGAAAAACATCAGATAGAGGTAGAGGTAACAAAGGGATGTCAAGCTCTGAATATAAAGCCAAAATCAAATGTTAGAGATGCAAGGAAAAGGGGGAAGTTCAAAATTGATTTTCCACTGCTAAAGAAAGGGAATAATGGTGTTGGATCAAGCAACAACAATGATGTTGTGGTTCAAGGAAATTCTGATGAAAGGGATGATGGTGAAGTTTTGATTGTATGTACAACTAGTTCTGCTGATGCTTGGGTCTTGGACTTTGGATCATCCTTTCATATGGCATACAATCATGACTGGTTCGACTCCTTCAAATAATGGAATGGCACATTCAAGATGGGTGTCGATTGGGTGATCAGTATCAAGGGTAGTGGCACAGTGTAGATCAAGATGCACGATGGTATAATTAGGAAATTGGATTGTTGGTTCGTCCCAGAGCTTCAAAAGAATTTGATTTCTCTATGCACTTTAGCGAAGGATGGATTGGAATATTCTTGAGAGGGTAACTGGGCTAGAGTCTCTAAGGGTTTTCTTTTAGTTATGAAGGGAACGATGAATCCTCATGGGATTTATATCTTGGAAGGCTCTACACTTAGGGGGACTATGACTGTATACCAATACTTGGATCAATGTGACAATGAAAGAAAATTGTGGCATCATAAGTTGGTACATATGAGCGAGAAGAGGTTGTTTGGTGGAGATGAAACTAGAAATTATAAACATAGTGAAGTATGTGTTCAAGAGATACAATGAAGGGTGAAGTTCGGTTCAGTTCAACACTCAAGCAAGGAGATCATTAAGTGTGTTCACTCGAATCTATGGGTCCCTTTTCATGTGACGTCTCATGGTGGATGTTAATACTTTTTCACTTTTATCGATGATTACTCAAGGAATACCTGTTGAACTTTCTAAAGACAAAGGACGAAGATGAAGTGTTTGTGCGGTTCAAGGTGTGGAAGATGATGGTTCAGAAACAGACCGGGAACCATGTCAGGTCACTCAAATAGAAAATGGGTTGTAGTTCTACAAGGTTTCATTTCACAACTTCTACAAAACAGAAGGTACAGTGATGCATCACACTATACGATTAACACCACAACAAAGCGGAGTGGCAGAACATATGAACCAAACACTGGTAGAGAATGCTCAGTGCATGCAATTATCTCCTGATTTATCGGAGCAATTCTAGGAGGAAGTAGTGAACAATACTTGCTATCTAGTGAATAGATCTTGATGAGATTTGAAATCGAGTTTAAAGATCAATTTACGTAAGAATTAAGAAAGAAGAAATACGATGAATATGAGAGTAAATATAATAGTTGATCAGCTTATATCATGCTTTTGATTTTACAGAGTACAAAGGAATTCTCTGTAAAGAATATGTGAAAGTTAAGTACTCACTCAGTACAGTCTCCTATTTATAGGAGTACAAAAGCATAACAAAATACTAAGGACTAGACATTCAGACTATTCATTAAAATGTCTTAGTAAATATAACATTACATCCAAAGATTCTACTTACGAAGATTATGAGATCCTTCGTAACCATACAACTAACACTTCGACTTATTACAACATTTATACCCTAACAATCCCCCCCCTTTGGAATAAAGGTCGAAGTCTTCATGAAGTTAGTAGTTGAACAGCATACATCAGCACTCTTCGGATTTCCATGTACCAAGAGATAACTTTCTTTATCTCCTTCTTGTCTCCTTCTGAATTCTTCTTGCAATGATTCATACGAACAATTAAGTTCGTATATTGCGAATTTGTATATCTTTCCACTTCAGAGGTTTGAAACAAGAATCTCTTGGCTCTTCCAGCTTTATCTTTTCCTGCGAAGACTATCCCCAATGGCTTTAAACATATTTCTCCGTCTTCGTACTTTTTTAACTCAACCTGCTTCTTCGTAGGAGCCATTGGTGCTGTAATGTCGATGCCTTTAACAATAGCAAGTTTGACATCAGTTTGAGCTAAGCATTCGAAATAATTCTCCAAGAAAATTTTTATGTGCCTACACCCAAGACTGAAAACATCTGGTTCTGTTTCTTGGAGAAAAGAGAAGGACTTGTCTTTAAGAATCAGAGCAACATTGATGAGATCGTAAGTGTTCATCAATGGAAAGTCCGCCACAGTGAACTCTTGTATCTTTCCACTTGCTCTTGTCACAACATATTTCAAATTCTGAAACTTTCCTTCGAAAATAACATCCCTTTTTATGGATATCACCTTCTTAATCTTCGCCAAGTACCAAACTTCTTCTTGAGCCTTTGCTAACACAACATGAAATCTTATCTTCATCTTCTTTCCCTCTTCGACATCCATAGACTTTGTCTCTGCATTAAACTGTGGCATGACGAACATCATCTCGTTGATCGGAAAGTCAAGTTGACCATAATCAGTATTTGTCACCACAAAACTCTTTTCCGGAATCTTTTCAAACGAATACATATGATCGAACATCACCCTTGATTCAATAGTTTCGTAGTTGAACAATTTCGAAGGATCTCCCTTATCAACATTCGAACCTTCAAGAGCTCTTTGTCGCATAATACTTTCCACATGCCTCATTCTTTCAACTTCAGCTGCCACCTCAGCTTTCTTCTCTTTGTTAGTCTTCTCAACCATGACTCCTTTTCCTTTGTCTTTAACATTCGAAGGAGCTGCATTCTTTGACGAAGATACATTTGAAGGAACTACATTCTCAATTACAATACCTTTTGTAATAGGTCTTGAAATTGGAACAGTTGTAGTCACAGTCGAAATGACTGGAGCAGCTGAAACTATTGTTGGTTTAACCACAACTTTCGAAGGATAAACTTTTCCTACCACCTTCGAATCTTCAGATATCTTCTCATGTTCCCCAGCCTTTGCTTGACCAACCTTTTCTCCCCCTTGTACCCCTGTGACAGCAGGTGGGGCATCTGATACGTTCGGCAAAAGGCTTGAAATTCGAAGTAATGGAGTAAGGTGTTTTTGAAGAATGGCTTCGAAATGAATGAATTTCTGAGAAAGAAATTCTTGAGAGATAATTGGAGAAGATGATTTCGAAGATATTTCTTTGAGTTTTTTCAGCAGCTTCACCAACTCTCCAAAATGTTGTTCTTCTGTGGCTGAAAGAGAGATCATCTGAGGATTTACTTGTTCGAACATCTTAACACATTGAACAACCGCATCACAAATGATATCGATCTTCTGATGTGCTGATTCATACCCCTGTTGAATGTGTTGAACTTCCTTTGTCATTTCTTCACGAAGTTCACGAATCTGCATATTAACGTCTTCTCGAACCTTCTTCACTTCCTGTACGAAGAGCACATGTCTCTCCTTCGTAACAGTCTTCAAATCCTTTACTTCTTTCAGAAAATCAGATCTCATAGAATTGATTCTATTTTTAGTAGAACTATCAGTCTGATCAGTCTTCTCAAGAATGCGGCTTTCAGAATCACGTATTAGCCCTGAAGTCTTAGAAATCACCCTGCTTTCCATTTCCTTCATAAGAGAATCAACTTCCAAGATATTGATTCCAGCACTTCCTAGATCCGCTTGAGATTGCAAGATAGAATTCAATTTTGAATTCAATATCTTGAACTGCTTCATCGTCATCAACATATGGTCAGGAAAATCTTCTTCAGCTTTATCAAAGGAAAGAGCTTCGAATGTTCCTCCAAACCCTTCTTTATCAGTTTCCTCATCAATAGCCATGGTTTCAGTAACAGGTGATGATGGATTTGGTGGATCAGTTGATTGTGTAGAGAATATGGTGGTGAACGGTTGATCCATAATAGATTGGAATGTAGGAGAATCAGTTGTTGAAGTAACCTGTGGTAGAGACATTGATTCAATGAGCTTTATATCAGTAGGCTTCGAGATTTCAGTAGACTGAAGGATTTCTTCTTCTTTTGGAATTTCATCTTCGGGAGTCTCAGGCACTTGATCCACTTCTTCGATACGTTGGGTTTTCTTCAAAAATTTCGCCATATATTCAGCCCTTCGCTTCTTAGAAGATGGAGACACCGGAGCTGGAATTTCTCGAACAGTAACCCCTTGATGAGTAACCTGAGTTTTCTTTACCAACTGAGATTTTCTTTTGATCTTTATTCTTTGAAAAACCCCCATCTTCGAAGGAATCATTTCTTTAGATGGAGAGGCTTCGATAACCGGTGTATCAGCCACTGAGGTTAAAACTGGAGACACCTCTTTGCCATTTCGAGATGTAACGATTAGCTCCTGATTCTTTTGTTCTGCTTTTACCCCTTTTTCCGAAGACCCACCCTCTGTCTTCTTTGATTTCTTTGACTTTTTCTTTATTTCTTGTTGTAACATCCCAGTAACAACGGTTGTGTCAATAGATTGTAAATATGACACCAACACATTATTCGTGGGATCCACCTTCTTGAGCATAGCATCCGGAATGCGAGCAACTGTGGTAAAAATAGTCGGATCATCATGTACTTCCTTCGGACTCCCATACATATGAAAAACGGCTTTCTCTTCGTAATCCGGAACTTCGATTTTCTCCTTCTGATAGACATATTGAACTATCAGACTCCAATATCTTGCACAAGAAATTCCCTGCTTAGCACTGGTCTTCGAAATACTTGTGATGAACTCTGTCCATAACTGCTCAGAATAATCAACTTGCAAATCGTAGTATAGCCTAGCTACAATTGCATAGACCTCCATCCTTCCTTTATCCAACCCCACAGTTCTTCCAGTAAGACATCTAAGAAAGATGCCAAACAAAAAATTCCAAATTGTTGGTAACCCCGACTTCTTGAAATCACTAATACGAGTCAATGGAGGTTGGTGACCCATCTCATTGAACATATACACCACTTGTGAAGAAGTAAGTTCATCAAACGGACCAGAATTCGGAATTCCCAAAATCTTGCAAAACAACCGCTTTGAGACCCTAATTCTTGTATCTGTGACCATTGTGAATTCAACACACCCAGTCTCTTTGTTGTATGATGCCGTAGAACCTGCCTTTGATAACCAGGACATTGGAGCAGCAAATGAGTCAAACATTGCTTTAGACAGAACAAAATTCTGTAAAGCAACCACAAGCATGTGTAGTTCTTCCAGATATTTTGACAAATCCGATTCGACTTGGTAGTTGGAACCCTGGATCTTCAGAATTGGAACACTGATAATTTCATTTGTAGTTGGTGAGGAAGTAGTCGCCATTGAAGATGATTTTGAGTAAAGAACTTATGAAGAAGATGAATTGCACAGAGAGTTTTTGTGTTTCAGAAAGTTTGATCGCGTAAAGTGTTATGGAGTTCTGATTTGCCCTTTTATATGTAACCCTAGAATTTTGAATTTGAAGCGGGATGCATTAAATGCTTGCTGACATGGCGCCTTGAAAAACAGAATGTACTCATCAAAAAGTAACAATCGTAATTGTCAACACGCCTTACATGCTTATCATACACCATGCGTCATCAAGAGATAGGACTGTTTGGTAGTCCCCAAAAGAATTGTAACCGTCAGATGCCTTCGGAATAGAGGTTAGGCTCTTTCACTTTGAGGTTTAAAAAGCGAAGTCATTTGCCATAATTTCGAAATCGTCAGTTTAAGTTGGTGTTACTCAAACCTCAAGGATTTCGTGTGTGCTGTGTTCCAAAAGAAATTAGATGAGAAACAAGGATAAAAAAACTTTTAAAAACTTGTGATGTCAACAATTTCTTTTGACACTAAAACAATATTATCCCAGGCAATGATATCTTCGAAAATTATCAAGAGAGATAATTAAAAGCTTGTGTGGTTTCCCGTGAATTACAATCGATAACTTGTAAAGAAGTTTCGAAGGGTTTCTTTTATTGGACACATGGGGTGGCTTCGAAAATTTTGTTACATATCAACCTTAAAATAAGGTGAGGAATTGTAAACAAAATTAGTTGTATGACCAATTCAGTGACAACTTGGTTGTGAATGATATTCAAAGTAACTATGATTTTGAAAATATACTCACACGGAAATCGTATTCATAAAAACATTTATGCCGAATCTTGTTGGGAACAAACATCGTAGTTTTCAAATGTTTGATTAAGATCACTCAAAAGAAATGAATAGGATTTGGAGTATAAAAGGTACTGAAGCAAAAGCTTCGTAAGATCTGGAACATGGTTCCCCGTCAATTCCTTAAGGTTTATGATATTTTGGGTTTCACTTCTATCACGGACTCATGATATTAGATCATAAACACAGATTTGTAATTTGTCTAGATTTTGATTGGTTTGATCAAAAACCTCAAGGACAAATTTCTTCGAATATTTGGAATGTAAGAATTGTTTGGTTTAAAAAGATTGGATAAGAATCGAAGAGTACCTCTGTTATATTGGACAAAATAGAAAACTCTTAACTCATTTGAGAAGAGTAAGGTAGCTCTTGTTGATTTATGCAAATACAAGCCTTGTTAGGAAGAAATTTTCATGAGATAATTTCATCAAGGCTTTCATTTCCCATACATAGAATCATACGAGGCTTGAGACAACATGCAACAACATGCTTCTAGGGACATCCTAACTAATCCAAAATGTATAAAGATCATACCTTTCCTTCAAATCCAAACGCATGAATCCTTCGTATTTGAAACTTGACAAAACTCACAATACACATGTTAAAACTAATAAATGAAAAGTATTTTTGGTATTTTTGTAATTTTTTTTTAAATTAAAGACAAACTAAAACAAAATCTTTTTGGATTGTTAATTTTTCAATAAAAGAAAATATTTTTGATTTTTCAGGTTTTTCATAAAAAAATTAACAAACTAAAAATCTAACCTTAGTTGAAATGTGTACAAATACGAAACATTCAAACTGTTGACTTGAACAGTAACCTCTGATTATTTATTAAAAACTTCCGAATGCGAAGCGTTCGAAGCGTTGACCATGAACAGTAACCTCTGAACACTGAATCATTCTTTCCGTCCATACACCAAATGATTCAGACCCATCACTCTTCGCTTTTATCAGTTTGAAGAGAATTTCCATCAATCATTCCCAATCCATCTAAGATCCGAAGAAACGATTTTTCATCCAAAGCCTTTGTAAAAATACATGCCAATTGGTCCGTTGTTTTTACAAAATGAACTTCAATATTTCCTTCTTCAACATGATCTTTGATGAAATGATATCGAAGAGCAATGTGCTTGGTCTTCGAATGCTGCACAGGATTATGACAAATTCTTATTGCACTTTGTGAATCACAATATAAAGGAATCTTTTTCATATTAATTGCATAATCTCTTAATTGACTTTGAATCCAAATTATTTGTGATGTACACGCAGCTGCAGCAACATATTCAGCTTCAGCGGTTGATATTGAAACACATGTTTGCTTCTTCGATTGCCAGCTGACCAGCTTTCCATCTAGCAATTGACACCCACCAGTTGTGCTTTTACGATCAAGACTGCATCCTCCAAGATCCGCATCCGAATAAGCTTGTACAAAGAACCCTGTTTTCGAAGGATACCACAATCCTAACGAAGTAGTACCTTTCAAATATCAGAAAATATTCTTTACTGCTGTGAGATGTGGTTCACGTGGATTTGATTGATACCTTGCACAATTACAAACAGAATACATAATATCAGGTCTACTTGCAGTTAAATACAATAAAGACCCAATCATGCTTCGATATAAAATAATATCAACAACAGATTTATCTAACGAAGGAGTTAGCTTTATGCCCATTGCCATTGGTATTCGTAACCTTGTGCTATTTGTCATTCCAAAATTTTCCAACAAATTCTTCGTATATTTCTCTTGATTAATGAATATGCCTTCCCTGTTTTCTCTAATATTCAAACCCAAAAAGTTATTAATTTTGCCCATCATACTCATTTCAAATTTGCTTTTCATCAAATCTTCGAATTCTTTAGATAAAGCAGGGTCAGTTGAGCCAAAAATAATATATCATCAACATAAATTTGAACAAGCATCAGATGATTTCCAATTTTCTTTCGAAATAAAGTGGGATCAACTGAACCTTGTTTAAATTTAGATTGTTTCAAAAATGATGTTAGAGTTGCATACCATGCTCTTGGTGCTTGTTTTAACCCATATACAACTTTATCTAAAATATAAACATGATCAGGATGCTCTGAGTTTATAAAACCTGGAGGTTGTTCAACATATACCGTTTCTTCGAGTTCTCCATTTAAGAATGCACATTTGACATCCATTTGATAGACATCAAAATCTTTATGAGCTGCAAAAGCTAGAAAAAGACGAACAGCCTCGAGTCTTGCAACAGGGGCAAATGTTTCTTCGTAATCAATTCCTTCTTGTTGAGAATATCCTTTAACAACAAGTCTGGCCTTATTTCGAATAATGTTTCCATCTTTGTCAGAATTGTTTTTATAAATCCATTTAAGTCCAACAATTGACACATCATCAGGTTTTGGAATTAATATCCAAACCTTGTTTCTTTCGAATTCAGACAATTCAGCTTGCATAGCAACAGCCCAATCAGAGTGTTCCATTGCAATCTTAACTGTCTTTGGTTCAATTTTGGAAATAAAAACATGAAACATGCAGAACTCTTGATGATTGTTCAGCACCTCATTTCGTGCATGAAGTTGTGCTTTTGTCATGATTCCTGCTTGTGGATCACCAAGAATTTGATCTTTTGGATGATTTCTTGTCCATTTATCCAATGGTGGATAATTAGGATCAAAATCCAAAAGTGCATCTTCGAACATTACATCTATTTCTGATCCATTTATAGAAATAGAATCATCAGCATCATCAAAATGTTCTTCTTCAAGAATTGGATCATTCTCTAGTATGAGCTCCCCCTCGATGATTGACTCCGTTTCGATATTTTGCTCTGGTTCACTGATCGGTTCTTCTTCAAGAATTTGCTCCTCTTCGACACTAACATTTGTTGACATGTTATCTCGTTCACTATAATGCTCCCCCTCAACAAAAGTATTTGAATCCAAGTGCTCCCCCTCCACTGGATCATCAGCTTGTGCATTTGGGTTTAGATTCAAATTTGAAGTTGAATCATTGTTATACTTCGAATTTTCTGATGTTTGATTATCAGTTGCATTTCTTTCTGCATCAATTGCTTGATCTGAAATACCGAAAATCGAATCATAATCAACATCATTCATTTCAATTGAATCATCTATATTTGAAGAATTTTGCAAAATAGGATAATTCACAAATTTATGATTAGACTTTTTAATGTAATGATCATCAAATGTCAAATTAAAAGTTTCTTCCACTTTGCGAGTTCGCTTATTTAACACTCTATAAGCAACTGAATTGTGTGAATATCCCAAGAAAATTCCTTCATCTGCTTTTGTTTGAAACTTCGAAAGATTATCCTTGAGATTCATTATGAAACACCTGCATCCAAAAACATGGAAAAATTTGACATTAGGTTTTCGATTATTGATGATTTCATAAGGAGTAACATTAAACCGTCTATGAATAAATGATCAATTTTGAGTAAAACACGCAGTTGAAACAGCTTCAGCCCAAAGATATTGAGGTAAATTCGAAAATGCCAACATTGTTCTTGCAGCTTCACATAATGATCGATTTCTTCTCTCAACTACACCATTTTGTTGTGGTGTATAAGGAGATGAAAAATTATGCGAAATTCCTTTTTCCACCAGAAATGTATCGAAGACATGATTTTTGAATTCAGTTCCATGATCACTTTTAATTTTTCGAACTGTCTTCTTCAATGAAACTTCCATCTTTTTGATAAAATCAATCATCATTTGTGGAACTTCGGTTTTTACCTGAGAAAATAAACCCACGTGAATCTTGAAAAATCATCTACTATTACCAAAATGTACCTTTTCTTGTTAAGAGTAGCAACTGTTGAAGGACCACATAAATCTATATGCAGGAGTTCAAGGGGTTCGACAATCTTCGAATCTATTGTGATTGGATGACCTTGTTTGTGTTGTTTCCCTACTTCGCAAGCTGCACACAAACTGTCATTATCATATTTAAGAATGGGTAAACCTCTTACCAGATCTTGTATGACAAGTTTGTTGATGTTTCGAAAATTGAGATGTGATAATCTCCTGTGCCATAACCAGCTAACATCAGTAGCAGCCTTTGAAAGTAGACACACAACAGGTTTGCCTACAATAGGAACAATATCCAATGTAAACATATCACCTTTTCTTTTTGACTTAAGTAAAACTTCCTTAGTCTTGACATTCGAAATGACACTTCCTTCTTCATTAAAAAGAACTTGATTGCCAGTGCCCACAACAAGTTGTGAAACACTTATCAAGTTGTGTTGCAAACCTTCAACAAATGCAACTCTGTTGATAGTGAAATTTCCATTCGTTATCTTCCCAAAACCCTTGACTTTGCATTTGTGATTATTACCAAACTTACCCACTCCTCCATTTTCTAGGCTTCGAAAATCACACAAGTTTTCCTTCTTCCCAGTCATGTGACGTGAGCAACCGCTATCAATATACCACTTGTTATCATATTGCTCGTCACAAAGTACCTGCAATCATTGGAAAATTTTAGGTACCCAAGCTTTGTTGGGTCCATTCAAATTAGGTTTGTGATTCAATTGTAAAGTACAACCATTAACCCAATCATATACTTTGGTTTTGAAACTGTCTATAAATCTAACATTTTCATTCGAAGGGTCAGATATATGAGTTTTTATTCTATTCAAAATTTCACTAATTTCACCCTTCGCATCTTGAGTTTGTGATTTTTCCCTTTTTGCTCTTGTGACCGGCTGCCAAACTTTAACTGATATATTTGACTCTTTAGATGATAAACTACCATTCGTTAAAGGATTAGCATATTTGTCATACGCCTCATGTATCTGTTCTTTCGAAAACTTACTTGATTGGTATATCTTTCCTTTTCCTTCCAACCAATGATCAATATTTCTCTTTGTTGTTATTCCCTTTGCATATGAGACTTTGTCAGCTTGATTCTTCAAAGGATTATAACATTTTGCTGTATTTGGAACATAATCAACTTTTGGTTTTGAAAGATATGATTCATGATAAGATGTCTTGTTTTGAAACTTTGAAGTTTGATTTCCAACCTTTTTCTGAAAAAAATTTCTTGGTATTGTAGATTTTATTTCATTTGAAACTTTTGAATTTTTATTTGAAAACAAAGCATTTTCTCTTCAAAAATTTGAGATTTTGATTTTTCTTTAAAAACTTTTCTTCTTTTTGAAAAATTTGTTGATCTCATTTTTGATGGTTCAACAGTTTGCCAAAAAATTGTTTTCCTTGCTTGACGTTTCGAAATATTATTTTCCTTTGAAAAATTTTCAACTTGAGCTTTAAATTCTTTTGAATTTAATTTTATCACTTTGTTAATTGTTTTAACATCAGTTTTAACATCTTCGTGCTTTGAAAACATATTTGCAGTTGGGACAACTTCCTTCTTTTCAACTTTTGACTTTTCAATCCATACTCTTTTTGGTTTATGATGTTGAAATTTATATGAATTCTTTGTAAGATTATTTTCAACTGTACTTTGATTTGAAAAGAATCCTTCATTTGATGTTTGCATATTGTCTTCCACAACCATCTTTTTGAATTCAGGTTTTATATTTTCAACATTACCTGTTGTTACGAAGACTTGATTTGGGAACACAATATCATCAGTGCATTTGAAGATTGGATAAACAACAGTATTCGATTCAAGATAATGAGCACCTTTTTCACTAAGAATTTTCTCAAATTCTTGTGTATCCAAATAGACTTGATCAACAACCACTCGAGGAATTTCAATTTCTTTCAACCTTTGACTTTGCTTTGAATTTGTATTTTCTTCTTCATTGTCACTATCATCCGTTTGACTCTCATGTATTTCCACATATTCCATATCACAAACTTTCGAAGTTGAGGGTTTATTAGTTTCAATTTTCATTAATAAATCGTCACATTTTTCTTTCCCTTTAAATGAATTTCCAACATTTATGACAGACAACTGTGAACAATCTACATCTTCTAAATCACTAATTTCACTAATATTATCAGAATTTTCTTCAATATTAGCATTATTAGTTTCACTATTAGATGTAGAATTCTCAGTCTTTTTCAAAATTCGAAGTTGTTCTGGTTTAGTTAAGGTTTCATTTACAATTTTTACTAAATCATTAGCATCAAGATAATCTTCGACTTTTGCAACTCCATATCTAAACCTATCATCTGGAACTTTGTTGAAATCATAAATTTCTTTTTCAAAATCATATGAAATACTATAAACCTTAGCTCTATCATAAGCTAAAAATGGTAGTAATTTTCTATGTTGTTCCTTACTTATTTCACACGAATGATGTAACTCAGTTAATTTTCCATACAATCTTTTTGCTGAATTACAAAAAACATTTCTTTGAGCTAACAACAAGTTTATTTCTTTTCCTAATTTTTCTCTATCCTCCATGATATTTGAAACGTGCAATTCTAAGTAATCAATCCTAGTGACTTTTGAATCCAACATTTTTCTCGTCTCTAGTAATTGATCACTTAACTTTTTTGCTTCATTGCTTGCAGACACAATGATTGAATCAAAGTAAGTAACAGTTTCATCAAAAGATACTAACTCAGAATTATATGTATAAACTGGAATGTTAAAAGATTCAAGAATTTTACGTATCTTGGTAGTCATAGGCGACTTGTCAGTAGACTTTGAAACGAAGCATTGCCCACACACTTCGTCAGTCTGTTCATCATCTGAATCCTCTTCCATTTTTGCATACATAGCTCCATGAGTTGGATTTTTCATCTCTTCATCATCTGAACCCGAAGACCATATTTGATATGTGCCATCCGATTCAGTTTCTCCATGAGCCACCAATGACAAATTCTTCGCTTTCTTCTTTACTTCCTCCAGTTTCTTAGTGTAGTAAGCTTCATCCTTTGTTTTACTCTTCTTTTCTTCCTTCTTCCTCAACAGGCAATCTACTGCCAATTGATTTGCTCCATAGCAATAATGACAATTAATCCCTGTATCACCTTTCAATAGCATCTTCATTTGCTCCATCTCATTCTTCGAATTTGTCTTCATTTCTATTTTCTTTTCATCCAGTTTGTTTTTGTTCTCAAAACTACCCTTCGAATCTGATGACTTCTTTGGATTAAAAGGTTTCTTAAAAAATTTCTTTACTCTATTGTTTGAGTAAAAAGCAACAGCCTCATCATCAGAATTCATCAAAAAACCTTCTTCTTCATCAGACTTCAATTTTTCACTTTCTCTTTCTGAAACCTTCGAAACTAGAGCCAAAGGACCACCAAGACTTGCTATAGCTTCTTCAGCTATTTCATTAACTTCATTTTCATGAGATTTTAATTGATTGTACAAGTCATTCAAAGTCGAAGTATCAAAACTTTGTTGATTTTTCACCATCATGCTCACACTTCTCCACTCCTTTCGAAGTCCCATTACAAATATCAAATTGTACTCCATTGGTGACCTTATTATACTATAACGATTACAACGATAGATTAACTCGTTGAACCTATCATAGTATGCTTCAATAGACTCATTTTCTTTCTGTCTGAAATCTTTGAGTTCTACCAGGCATTGTTTCACAGATGTGATCTTCGTCTTTTCACTCCCTTGAAATTTGTCTTTGAGATTGTTCCAGATTTCTTTAGCTGTTTTGCATGTTCTGACATAATTGTACACAACAGGAGGCAACGCACCTCTTAATTCCCTCATGCATTTCTTCTCCAGACGTTTTAAACGATCGGTTTGATTATCAACTTCTGAACTGCTTGAAGACATGCCGATTGGCTGAACTTGTGCAGGTTGATTGATTTCTCCTGTGATGCATTTCCATAATTCTTCATCCAATCCGTTCAAGTAATCTTCCATACGATCTGCCCACTGATCATAATATTCTGGAATAAGCATTGGAATTTTTGTGGATGATCCAAGCAAATGAGAAAATGATGTCATCGAATTCAGACTGAATGACGCCATTGTTGTACGGACAAAAACTTCAAGATGATACTAAACTTTTGAGAATTTTGAAAATCAAATTGTATAATTCAATTTAGAATTACACACCGAACACTCGATTAACAAATATTTTTGCAGAATCAAATCCTAGATTGAGATCTAGATGAAATTTTCAAATTCAAAAAGGACGGAAACTTTTTGAATCAAACAGTAGATTCAAAAACCTTTTTGATCGAATGAAAATCAGATCACAGAAAGGATTCCTGCTCTGATACCAATTGATGAGATTTGAAATCGAGTTTAAAGATCAATTTACGTAAGAATTAAGAAAGAAGAAATACGATGAATATGAGAGTAAATATAATAGTTGATCAGCTCATATTATGCTTTTTATTTTACAGAGTACAAAGGAATTCTCTGTAAAGAATATGTGAAAGTTAAGTACTCACTCAGTACAGTCTCCTATTTATAGGAGTACAAAAGCATAACAAAATACTAAGGACTGGACATTCAGACTATTCATTAAAATGCCTTAGTAAATATAACATTACATCCGAAGATTCTACTTACGGAGATTAGAGATCCTTCGTAACCATACAACTAACACTTCGACTTATTACAACATTTATACCCTAACAGATCTCCATCAACTATAATTAATTGTAAGAATACTTAAGAGGTGTGGTCTGGGAAACCGTATGAGAATTCTAGTTTATAAATTTTTGGATGCCCTACTTACACTCATGTGAATTATGGTAAACCGGAGCCAAGGGAAATGAAGTACATAATTCTAGGATATACTTCTGTAGGGAAAGGTTATCATCAGTGGTGTACAAAAGAAGGATATACTCCAAAATTTGTTATTAGTATAGATATGAACTTTGATTATGCTATGTGTAATCGGAGAGGAGGTGGTACAAGGGTTGAAAGGGAACAACCAGGGTGATAGCCAAAAGGTGGAGTTTGAAAATAGAAACCCCACACAATTTTGTGATAAATGAGGAACATTAAGAAGGCATGGAACAACATAGGTGTAAGGAATCCCTTGAAAAACCTAGGGAATAAGTGCTTGGTGATGCTAATGCCGGGAAAGACAACTTGATGAAGCTTCTAGACAATGAGCTTGTAATGAACGGTTTAGGAGCTGAAAAGAAGATAACAAGGATGGAGAGTCGGAGGGATAGAAGCATGGTTATACATTTGTCACTACATTTAGAAAGTCTTGCAGTCGTACTATCAAAATCAGTCCAAATGTGTTGGCACTTATTTGGCGGTTTGATGTAATCAGATAAAAGGTCATTGGGAAGTGTTCAAGTGTATCTTGCAACACTTGAAGAGAATGCTTGATATTTGTCTGGTGTATGATTCCAGTTTACGACAGATGGACTTGGTTGGATTTATAGACTTGGACCATGAAAGTGACCAGGAGATAATAAGATTATCGACAGTTGGTGTCATTTAAAGTCTTCTTTTGAAGGTGGAGAAACCTATCATGTTTTATGACAGGTTATGCATTGAAAAGTATGGTTCCAAGGAGAATCCAAAAGACATGGTAACAATGACATTTGGGCCAAAGATAAGTTCAATCTTTTCTTGGACTTGGTTGATGTTCACATGTGGTAAGCCCCTTCGGAGCTTGATAGCATGTGACATCCCCATTTTCTCGGCCAGAAAAGACCGATTTTGTTTATGCTTTATAAAAATTAGAGTACCTCTTTTAATAAAAATGTTGCGGAATTTATTCCCAGAAAAACACGATAAATACGTTATCAAAGCATTTATGAAGAAACGTATTTTATTCATTTTAAAACATTTGGGATGTCATCGTCAATACAGAAACAAAAGCATAAACAGAACTTACATTTATTTACACTAGTGATCTATATCTCCTTTATCTCTCAGTGTAATGTCACTTCATATCGACACCTATGATATAAATAAACTGAGTGGGTCAGGTTGGGAAACCTGGTGAGTACATAGGGTTTTCAACCCACAATAATATAATTATTATGTTTAAACAATCAAACAATCAACCCAATTACCCATCCCCATTATCTTCTTTAGTCCTAAGGAATTAGCACGAAGTCCATCATTGCCACGGTTTACACAGCGGTCACTAAGTCTGCATAGTCGCCAGGGTTTAGGCATCAAGTCTGCATGATCACCAAGGTCTAGGTATCAAGTCTACATGATCACCAAGGTTTAGGCATCAATTCGGCATGATCATCAAGGTTTAGGCACCAAGTCTGCATGGACGCCAGGGTTTAGTGTACACTGGGTGAACACATCGTTCACAACACCTACAGGTTGCGAGCCTGCTAGTGTTCCACTGGACCGCCTAGAATAGTCTGTGGTTGTCATCCATACTCTGCTGAATGACGGGGCCATCATTTGGAAAAAAGGCTTCTCACATTGTCCACCTCTCATCCTCACCTCACGGTCTATTTTACCTTTCAACTCATCATCCAACTCATACTCCATCTATTACATCTACACATGTTTTACCTCAACATTATCATAGATATAAAATACATATACAGTTTAAATCATTTAAAACATGTATAAAATCATTCATCCAACATAGACAGCAAGTATTCAGATAATATGCACACATAACACGTAATTTATATAAAATACTTCATATCTATGTGTATGATGAAAGTAACTATGCACTCACTTGAGAAGGTAGTCACTCAGTACTCGGACAACGCTTCGTTTACTTTAAAATAATTTCCTTCGACGAAACCTAGTATTATTACCACTAGATTTTAGTCTAATATTTACCGTGACTAATTATTAGTCTTATTATTATTACTATGTAAGCATTTAAACAATACTTTCCAACCACTATGTACAGACAGCGGCCAAACATAAAACATCGGATGGCAGGACCATTTTGGCGTATAGCACTTCTGAAATCCAACAACCCTATGCGGCCCTTTAAACCAGATTCCCCGAACCGCGAGTAGTTAAAAAGATATTATAACGACACTTATATAAGTTATAATAATAGCTCAAATATTTATTATAAGTTCATAATAACAATATTAATTTTAAATATAAGCTATATTAAAATAGGGTAATCATAACTTACTTACAAGGGGATTTTAGCTAGGAGTCGGGCTCTGCAGGGGCAGAACTTTGTCGCTGAATCTTTCTAAGAAAGATTCGTGCAACGCTTCAGCGCTCACCTTACTATACTAAAAACTACAGAAAGAGAATTCGAATCACGAGGGACCGAAATGCTCGGGGGATAAGAAGAGAAATACTTTTGAATCAAGAGAATGGTGCAAGAAATATGAGAGCCCAAGGCTCTTATTTATACTAATTGAATTTTCAAAAACTACCCTCTAGAATTACTTAATGACCTTTTAGTTATATAAACAACTAAACACCCCTCTATAATAGTATTTTAAATGGACTTAATGATATTTGTACTAAACTAATGTCGAAAGAACTCAACATTAGTCTTATAATGACCGCATCGTCGATACCTTGGTAATGATATATACATATGTATATATATATATATATATATATATATATATATATATATATATATATATATATATATATATATGTACGTATATATGATTTATATTTTATTTTAATACGTAAATATGCTATTATAATTTGTAACTTGTTCATACGAACTCCATTTTTGACGTTCTTTATATCCACGCGTAGGTGGAGACGTACTCTACAACTTTCGTTTAGACTCCGTCGGCTAATTTTGAATTTATTTTTAAAGTTATATTTTTAACAGACCGGGACAGAATTGGTCCGTTAAAATCTCATAACTTCTTCATCCAATGTCCATTTTCGTCTGTCTTTTTATCGTTACGCTACTAATAACGAGATCTTCGATTCTCGTTTAGGTTGTGTCGGCTAAAAACCGCTCAATCTAATACGTGAACTTCGTGCTGTACACCACTAAGCCGAAACTTCAAAAAACCATAACTTCCTGATAAGAAGTCAGATTTCGGCGTTCTTTTTATGCACACTCTCAGGTTAACATATTCTACGACTTTCATTTATATTAATAAGGCTAAAAGAAGCTCTATCATAAATTCACTATTTACGTCTTCGCGGTGTCGTGCCAATTCCGTCGCTAAACTTCGATGAGTCATAACTTCTTCGTTATAACTCGGATTTCGGCGCTCTTTATATGTACAGAACCCTTGAGACATATTCTAAAACTTGGTTAAGATTATTTATTCTAAATAATCTTTTGTCAAAAAGTCGTTTTTGACCCCTATTATCTCTAAATTGACTAGCTCGGATCTACGGGTGTTACATAGCAAGAAGGGAGAAGAAGTTATTGTTTAAGGTGGATTTCGGAGGATGTTCAAGTCAAGGTGGATATTGTGAAATGTGACTTGAGCATTTGGAGCGTTCTCACGGAGTATTTGAGTTAAATGGAGCACTTCGAACTCAATGGAGCACTTGGGGTTCATGGAGCATGTAACAAAGGAACATATCATCTTATAAGGGAATGAATCATCTAAAAAAGGAACATATCATGTTCCAAAGGAATGGATCATCTAAAGGGGGGGGGGGGGTATGGAGTATCTGGAAGAAGTTGCGTCAAGCTTGAAGGATGTTGCGCCATCCTTGCAAAAAATGGGCCATCATCATGAAAGATGTGTCATCTTGGTGCAATATGCACCATTTTGGTTCCTTGATGAGCCATGGTATCCTTGATGAGACACGTATGTTATAAAGTCCTCTATGATGCTCAAGGTTGTTCAAGGATGCTTAGAAGTTGAAGATGCTCAAAGAATACACCATGATGTGCCACAATGATGGATGTTGGGCCACTATTGTTCATGATTCACCACCTGTGCATCATAATGCTCCACTATGGCTCATGGTGATCCATCATGTGTATTGCTGATACCCATGTGTTGTATGTCATGGATGAATGTTCCAGAAACAACTACATGACAGATTGTGATTGGTCAACACCATTCATGGGCCTATGGCCCAATGGGCTTGGCTCATTAGGGTTTTAGGTTTAATCTCTTCACTATGAATAAGGATGTTTTCTAAGTCATTCGGAGTGACTTTTGTATCCTTAGTGAGTAGGTTGAATCTCTGTTGCTTGTACTTGTAATCTTTGTTAGAGAACTCTATGAATAAAGAATACTTTCGTCTTTCCCGTGGACATAGGTCACCTTGACCGAACCACATAAATACTGTGTCATGTTGTGCTATTGGTTTTGTGTGTTATCCTCATTACTTCTTAACCAGCGTCATTAGATGAAAATGTTGGATTAGTGTCTAAGTCCATAACTATATTTGGTATGTACTACACCCGGTTGTGCATGGTCCTTTTGTGTTGCCTTCACCAAAGCAACTTGACTGGGTGAATATTAGAGAAAGAGGTTATTATGGTTCATTAATATATTATAAGAATAATATATTAAAAGAAAAATGATATTTATTTAATTAACATTGATCAAGAATTAATTAAGAATTAATTTTGTGATCAAAAGAAGTTAATTGAACTAGGGGGACTAAATTGTAATTATGTGATAGTTAGAAGGTTGGGCAAGGAAACCCTAAATGATAGGGTGGACGAATTCTAAGGATAAGGCCTTAAGAATTCGTCCATAATGGGGATTCTAGAATTCTTTTATGGGCTGCTTGGTGGCTAAGTAACCAGATAAGGATAATGAGTGAAAACCTAATTCCTACACCTATATAAGAACCCCTTGGGCATGAGAATTCGGCTACACCTAACCCTACAAGTCTTAGAGACAAAATTCTCCTCTCCCCTCTCTCTCTTGTTTCATCTAATTGCTTTTGATGTTTGTGATTCATTAGAGGCACAACATTTGAGGTGCTAAAGGTCTCAAGGCTTCAAGATCTATAATCAACAATCAAGGTAATCATCTAGATCTGTTTTGTTTCGAATTATATACACTAGATCTAGGGTTTGCAAGTCTTGGATGAATTGCATGTGTAATAGAGAAACCTAGATCCAAGCATTAGGGTTTGCATGAAGTGACATCCCCATTTTCACGGCTAGAAAAGACCGATTTTGTTTATGCTTTGTTTTATAAAATCAGAGTAATCTTTTAAAGATAACGGTTGCGGAATTTGTTCCCAAAAAAAGACATGATAATAACTTATCAAAACATTTCTCATAGGGGATGTATTTTTCATTTAATAATAAAACCTCGGGATGTCATGTTCCGATACAGACATATAAGCATAAACAGAACTTACATTTAATTACACAATTGATTTATATCTCCTTTAAATCTCTCTGTGAAATATGTCTTCGTATTGATACCTGTGCTACAAAGAAAACTGAGTGGGTCAGGCTTGGGAGCCTGGTGAGCATATAGGGTTTTCATCCCACAATGTTATATCATATATTTATAAATATAGAACATTCAAACTTGTACAATTTCACTGTATAAAGGCAACTCTTATCCCACCCCATCGATCCTCACAACGACACGATCTAAACTCTCGTATCTAAAATTTACCTCTTTACCTGATCCTTACTCTCGGATCTAAAACTATCCTCTTCACCCAATCCATACTCACGGATCTAAAACTAACCTTTTCACCTGATCCATACTCACAGATCTAAAACTACATGATCCATACTCACAGATCTAAAACTAACCTTCTAATCTGATCCATACTCCCGGATCAATAATTATACACAATCCATACTCCCGGAATAGGGACAATTAATTATACCTTAATCCTGATCTGATCCATACTCCCGGATCTATAACCGTGCCCAATCCATAGTCCCGGACTAGGGACAATTAACTTAATCTTAATCCATATCTGATCCATACTCCCGGATCTATAACTGTGCCCAATCCATACTCCCGGACTACGAACAATTAACTTAGTCTTAATCCATACTCCCGGACTAATAGCAAGTTTATCTCTTTACCTGATCCATACTCACGGATCTAAAACTAACCTCTTGATCTGATCCCTACTCACGGATCTAAAAACTAACCTCTTGATCTGATCCATACTCACGGATCTCATCTACCCATGTCCTACCCAACATATATGTAGATATAAAATACATATATAGTTTAACTCATTAAAAATCTATATAGTTCATCCATTCCACCAATACCTCAAATAAACAACAATATATAAACACATAGCACGTATTTCGTAGCAAATACTTCATACTTATGCGTTAGAAGAAAGTAACCACACACTCGCACATATAAACAACAATATACTTAATACACTCAAACCATACTTGTATTATTATCGTGTTTATGAAAGGTTGTAGACACTCACTTGATCAGAAGATGATCGGACAGCACTACGACTTGCAGAAGTAGTAATCCTCAGCAGATCTGGAAGATCTCCACAAAAATCGAACTTCTCGCGGACAGAGCTTCGGCTCGGGAACCGCACTTCTCGGGATCTTCGGGATCTCGGGACTTGCTTCGGGGCTCGAGAACAATACCGGGGCTTCGAGGTAATTCTGGCACGCAAACCGATGCAAAATGGGAGAAAGAAGAGAGAAAATGAACAAAACTCTCGGCTGCCCTCGCAAGCCTTTTATAGAGGCTGAGCCTCGCACGTACGCGGGGCGTACTGGTCCGAGAAACGTCACTGCTTACGTATCCGAAGCCACTTGCTGCGATGTCGACACCTTTGGAGTACGCAGGGCGTACACGAGTACGCGGCGCGTACCTCAGATCAGACCGGTGACTCCTTCGGATAATGCTTCCGAATTAAAGATTAAAAATAAATACAAATTATTTAATAAACTTCGGAAATTCATATCTTCTTCATACGAACTCCGTTTTCGACGTTCTTTATATCCACGCGAAGGTGAGACTACGCTCTACGACTTTCGTTTAGACTTCGTCGGCTAATTTTGACTTTTATTTTTATTATTTATTTTTAATAGGTCGGGACAGAAAATTTCGTTATAAATTCATAACTTCTTCGTTTGACGTCCGTTCTTGCCTAACTTTTCGTGGTTTCGCTACTAACAACAAGATCTTCGATTCTCGTTTAGATCGCTAAGGCTAAATATCGCTCCAACTTAAATTCACTTTTTACGTCGCGCTGTGTCGTGCCGGTTCTGTCGCGAAACTTCGACAGGTCATAACTTCTTCGTTATAACTCGGATTTTGGCGTTCTTTATATGCACGGAAACCTTGTGACATATACTACAACTTGGTTAAGATTAATCCTTCTAGATAATCTTCCTTCAAAAAGTCATTTTTGACGCCTATTGCCTCTAAATTGACTAGCCCTGATCTACGGGCGTTACACATGAGCACATAGGATGTTCTTTTGGCTCAAACCCATCAGTGGTGTCAGGGATTTGTTTGGTTTCTTTTGTATTGATGCCTTGCTTGTTCATCCTCTCTTGAAAATCGAGTTTTTATGTTCTCTGCTTGACGAACTCGGTGAGTCCTAATGTGGGATTGACGAGTAGGATGAACTCGACGAGTCCATAAGGGGACTCGGCAAGTCGGAGCGTCAGACAGAGGGATTTTCGGGATTTCTTGCTGTTTTGCTTAAGGATAATTACCTAAATCATTTTTGACTAATAAAATCTGAATTTTATTACTGTTTTATGATTATCCTTACCAAATTAAAAGATAATTGCCAATTGTTTGAATAATAAATTCCTTATATGATAATATTTGATTATTTGAATTAATTGTTGAATTATCTTGTAAATCAAATAGATTAGGTCAAATTTAGATAATCATTAAATTGATTTTTTAATTTAAATTTTTTGCTATTTGATCCTTTGTGTTTTGAAAAGTTCAAAACTTGCCCTCAGTTTTGAAATTTAAATTTTTGATTAAAAGTTTAATTTTGAACTATTTAAATTTCAAACCCTAGGATTTTAAAAGTTTAAAATTCAACCTTATACTTTATGATATTATAAGATATATATATATATATATATATATATATATATATATATATATATATATATATATATATATGTGTGTGTGTGTGTGTGTGTGTGTAAAACTTAAATGCTAGTCTTACCGTTAGTAGGCTCATTCACGAAGTTGATCTATAAGTGGGTATAAGGTTATGGCCCATAAAATGGTCGTTTAATGGGTGTCCGCTCTCACCCACCGTTTACTTGACTGGTGGAGGGTCGTTAGTCGAACGGGTAGGATAGGGAAACCCTTTCCTCATTAATAAGTATAATGAATTATAAAAGTAACTAAATGTTTTTCCAAAATTCCCAATCTTAGTTACTTTAGGCAAATGTGAAATTGATGCAATTCCATGAAATTACACTTTGTACCCTTGCTAAGACGTTAGTGGAGCGTGTGTGGTTAACCGGAACACTAATTGGGTTCTAAGCAAAGGTAGCAAACGGTGACTCATTGTTTGTCATAGTTCGATGGAGCATGTGGTTAACCGGTACATCGAATAGGTGACTGTAACAATGAGAGAACCACGTATATTTGCATGGTTATTCACACCCGCTTTGTGATCCTCGACATCCCAGTCACAAACTTGAGGGGCATATCGAGATTTAAACATGCCATTGAAAGTTTCAATGAATCTCAAAAGATCTAGGAGTTTCAATACATTTAAAACTTAATATCTTTTTTTGTTTTTCATGGTGGAGAATTTGTGAATCGTCATTCACTTACCTTCAAATTATTTGCTTGTTAGATTACGACATCCCTCTTCTAATTTGTGAATAATGTTGTTGGATCCTAGCCCTAATTTCTAATTTGGGTGTTTAATTGAGGATTCATTTCTAATCAAACTTTGTTCTTTTTCCTTTTCAGATGTCAAACGTCAACAACAATGCCTCCAGCTCGAATTCCTCCGGCTCGTTCTCACTCATGAACTTGTGTGGGAGAGTGATCTTTGACGGGTCCAATTTCAATGATTGGATCCACAACATCCGAATGGTCACTTGTTACGAGGACAAAGACTATGTCCTCGATGAGAAGCTAAAGGAAATCAATGTCAACACTGCCTCTGCTGAAGAGATCGCGACCTTTGAGGCCCATGAAATCCAGAAGTCCTATGAGGACAGGTTCTTGGATAAGGTGTCTAAGTCCATAAATTATTTGGTATATACTTGACCTGACCCGAATTGGTCCATTTGGGTTGCACTTCACCTAAACTATTTATGGATAATTTTATGAGCATTGTATATTTACGATTTATTAATATATTATAAGTTATAATATATTAATATAAAGGCATGTTATTTAATTAGTTTTAATCTTGAATTAATTATGAATTAATTTAGTGATTAAAAGGAAGACTAATTAAATCATGAGCTATTATATTTATATGGTGTAGGCTAATACTCATTTGTTAATGGGCTAAGCTTATATGGAAGTCCATGGATTATCCAAAGACATGGGTTATTAGGGTTTCACCCTAACCATGCACACTATATAAACAAGCTTATGTTGCATGAAATAGGACCTCTAGTGTGTGTGTAATAGTGGTGGCCGATTTCTAAGTGTTAGTATACTCTCTCATACATTTTCCAAGTTTGTGATGATTTGTGATTTCCATTTGAGGCATTCACATTATTGGTGCTTGGCTCTCAAACTCCAAGGAATCAACACTCATCAAAAGGTATGTAATTAATCTAGTTCCATTTATGTTTAAAAGTACCCCATGCCATGCTAGATAGGTTATAAACCTTGGAAAATAATATTTTGCATGTACCTTAGACAAACATAGATCCAAGGTTTATTAAGGTTGCATGTACACTTAGGAAGTGTTAGAATGCTCAAAACCCAACAGTGGTATCAGAGCCTAGGCTTGTTTTCTTGAATACTTGATGCAAATTGCTGAAAACTGTCGAAAAACTACATTCTGCACAGCTGACTCGCCGATTCCTTCATGGCACTCACCGAGTCCATGTGTATACTCAACCAACTCGTCGAGTCTGTTCATGCAGTCGACGAGTTGGCAGGCCTGAGTGCAAATTTTCGAGTTTTGGTGCTGGAATTGGTCTAGAATCATTACCTTAAACTGTTTTGAACTTATAAAACCTGTTTTTGATGTGGTAATGATGATGGTGGACCAATTTCAAAGTTATAATCAAAGTTTCAAGTTTATATATGCTTATATGATTCTTGAAAGTTGTTGATTATGAATGTTCATGAACTTATGAGTTTTGATAGATCATAGGAATTATGTGCAAATTGTTTGATAGTATAATTCTTGATCTTTATGACATTGAATGAACTTCATAACTTGTCCTCAAGTTATGGAATTCCAAAAGTTTTTCCTTTAAATGTTTTTTAAGAAGTCATAAGTTACACTTTTGAAGAGTTTTTTTTTTCTAATAAATGTTTTTGTGGACTCCATAACTTGTCCTCAAGTTATGATTTCCAAGAGACTCTTCATTAAAAGTTTTAAACACTTAATTAAAACTCATAAGTTATGAATATCCAAAAGTTTTTGAATTGTTCAAAACTTGTCCTCAAGTTTTGGAATTTGTAAAGTCTCACACAAACTTTAATTCCATACCCTAGAAGTTTTAAAAGTTAAAATTCAACCCTTATACTATTATAAGATTAATGGTTAATATATATATATATATATATATATATATATATATATATATATATATATATATATATATATATATATATATATATATATATGTATAAGATTAAGTCATTTTACCGTTAGTAGGCCTCATTTACGAAGTCGGTCTATAAGGGGGGGGGGGGGGTATAAGGTTGTTGCCTATAAAATGGCAACTTAATGGGTGTCCACTCTCACCTACCGCTTCCTTGATCGGTGGAGGGTCGTTAGCTGAACGGGTAGGATAACGACTTTAAATCCTCATTAAAAGTATAATGATTATTATAAAGTAACTAAATATTTTAATTCCCAATCTTAGTTACTTTAGGAAAAATGTGAACATGGTGCTAGTCCATGGAATTCACACTTTGTACCTTACCAAGTCGTTGGTGGAGCGTGTGTGGTTAACCGGCACACTAACTTGGACTAGTAAGGATCATGAAGGGTGAATTAATGTTTTTCATAGATCAATGGAGCGTGTATGGTTAACCGGAAGATTGATTAGGTGATAATATTAAGGGTACCAAGTGAATTAGTATGGTTATTCACACCTTGTTTTGTGATCCTCGGCACCCCAGTCACAAAACTTGAAGGGAACAATCGAGATTGAAACATGCCATTGAAAAGTTCAATGAATCTCAAAAGAATCTAGGAATTTCAAATCCAATTAAAACCTAATAATTCATTTCGTTTTTCATGGTGGAAATTGGTGAATCGTCATTCACCTACCTTTCAAATATGTTATTACTTAGATTACGACATCCCTCTTCTAAGTATAATATATTGTGATTGGATCCTAGCCTTAATATTTCATATTGGGTGTTATATTAAGGATTTTGAATCAACTAACTTGATTATCTCCCATTATAGATGTCTAGTTCAGACAACTATGATCTTC